>NC_057801.1:764953287-765220181 GCF_018294505.1 Triticum aestivum
CGGCGGTGGACCGACGGTGGGGAGTGGTTTCCGGGAGGACGGGGCGGTGCACCACTGGCCGCGGGTGGCGGGGGGTGGCTGTTTGGCCAGTGGTGGCTGGCGGCTCAGGGGGGTGGAGGTTGAAGATGAACTGCAGGCCCTTGATTTCGTTTCCAACGGCTGGAAAATCGACTGACTAGAGATGAAAAAGTCTGTAGACTGACATGCAACCTCACCTGTTGTTGCTACATGACCAGCAGCCCCGCCTCTCACACGCGCTACTGCTGCTACTGCTACTGCTTTTCTACTACTAGTGCGTTCAGTTTTGACAGTAAAATTCAGTTTCGATAGTAAAATTCAGTTTAGATAGCAAAATTCAGTTTCGACAGTTAAGTTCAGTTTCAACAGTTAAATTCTGTTTCCACAGTTAAGTTCAGAGATAAGCCGCTGATGTATTTTACATCTAGCCCTTTGTGGTTATGTATTTTATGTCATCTATTGGAGATGCTATTAGAATTCCATTCAGGTTAACGTTGTCTCTCCTGTCTTGCTTCATCCTCGGCATCGTACAACTCACCAGAGCTGCTCCAACAATGAAACCCCCCATCACAGCGGAGCAATACCCCGGGCTCCATCTCAAGATGCCTAAGATCTTCTTCCCCTCCTCCAACAGCCAAGTCAGCTGAATCATCCTCACCGACCAACCCAATCATGCTGAGATCGACATGGCTTCACCAAAGAGGTTGTACACTTGTTGCATCTCTTTTTTACTCTACATGTTATATATATTGTCCACTGAGCACACGCGGTAACGTGAAATACGATTAGTTTCTCCTACTATATGACAAACAGTGAGGGACCAGGCAACTTAGCTATCCGTGATGGACTCTCTTGAACGCCATCATTATTTATCTCTACGTGTTTGAGCTGTGCATTTGTCGATGGGCCTGGGAGTTGAGCTAGTAGGGCAGTGGCATGGGTCCAAAGTAGTAGAAGTAGCACAAAAACAATTTTTGAGTGTAGGCTTTTCCTTGCTCAAGCCTGCCTACTAGAATCGCCAGTGCTTGAAAGGAAAAGTGAAGGAAAAACATAGGAATTGGAAAGTTTCCTATGGTACTACTATTCATGCATTTGGTTCAAAGGAATGGAGCAAAGGAAAATTGTAGGATTTGTTCCTTTAGTGTCTCCTTGAAAGAAAAATCATATGAATTTTAATATCCACTTTTCCTCCTTTTCAAATTCCTATTCATGAAGCACAAGACTAAGAGACAGTAGCATAATAGCATTATAACCGTACATTTTCTTGTGGTTTGACTTAATCTCACCATGCTTCTTTGCATCCTGTGATCTTCCAATTCTTGTGAACCAAACACCCAGATTGGCAGAAATCCCGTGTTTTTAAATTCTTTGTTTTGCACGTGCATTCCTATCCTATTACTGTGTATTTCCTATCCCTGCGATGTTAGAATCCTCCAATTCAAATGAGCCCTTACAGAATTACTTCTCTTACAGAGAGTTGTCAAAGAAAACCTTTTGTGGTTTGTCCCGCTCCTGCTGCGCCGTCGTCCACCCCAGCTCAGCTGCTCCAACGACAGAAGGGTCCAGCACAGCAGGGATCCGGCCTCCAGACTATCTTTCACTGCCTTAGGTCTTCTTCCCCGCCGCCGGCAGCCATGACAACTGCATTACCATCATCAACCGACCATATGATCTCAAGGACTACACGGGTCCGCAAGAGAGATCGCACTCTTTCGTGTCTGCTTACGTTATGCATCGCTTAATATTACATGCTACTTTATCGTCATGTTCACCGATTAGACTCTGAGTCAGCTCCAAACTAATGGTCAAACTTGAGTTTTTAAATGGCTGTGGGGTACATATCGGGGCCGCAATCAATAGTATCTATCTACTATCTAGTTAATCTCTGGTGTCTACTATGAGTTTCATGTTGGGTGGGAAACAAACAGTAAAGAAGCCATTATCTATATTTTTTAACTAAAGCCAACATCTGCCTGCTATCATTGGTTTTGGGTCTATCCACGGGTTTCTACCATCACTCTGGATTTCTGCATGCACTCCTTACATAATCTCACTATGTTTTATTCCTATGCATGTCAGTTATTGTACACAATGGAACTGAACATGTACAACAAAAGAGACGAGCCTTGCGTGGCAAGACGTCGCTCCATGGTAGGCGCAAAGGCAGCCCCCTCCACCCATTTCGGATTGTAATCAAGAGGAAGATATCTGTTCTGAGGGGGATTTAGAAGGAAAAGACCACTCCTATTTACCCCCTGAGGCCTTCGCTCTAACTTGGCATGCTGATGTTGGTTATATCATGCATATGGTGCCTTGCATTGCTTACTTTATGCATCAAATATATCATCTGCTTAGTTTAGACATGCTTTGTGTGAATGCCATCTGTTTAGTTTATTCATCATTTATGTGAATTATGCAATGCCATTTTGTTTAGCCAGGCATCATATATGTGAATTTTGCAATGCCATCCTGCTTAGCCAGTCATCTTATATGTGAATTATATCAGGCCGTCCTTTTTTTGTTACGTATTACATTTGTCAACAATGTTAGTACATTCAACTACTCTTCGTGTGCATCAGCCATTTGACACGGTGATGAAAAATTCTGGAGTGAAAACAAGGTCTTCAGAGCAGACTATGCTATATGACAAAGCGCATATCTCATTGGTTATGGATAGCTCCTTAGAGGAGGATTCATAAACAGATGACCAGTCCTATCCCCCCCCCCCCCGAGGTGTATGCTCTAACTTGGCAAGGTTATGTTACTCATATCGTGTGTATGGTGTCTTGCATTGCTATGTCATTTGATTAGTTTAGACATGCTTTGTGTGAATGCCACCTATTTAGTGTCTAATTACCATATATGTGAATTATGCATTGTCATCTTGTTGCAAGACATTATATATGTGAATTATGAAATGCTATCTTGTTGCAAAGGCATTATATATGTGAATTATGCAATGCCATGCTGTTTAGCCAATCATCATGTATGTGAATTATATCATGCTATCATTTCTTATATTACGTGTTCCATTTGTCGACAATGTTTGTATATTCAACTACTCTTCCTGTGCATCACCCATTTGAAGCGATGATGGAAGTATCTAGAGTGAAAATAAGGTATTCAGAGCAGACAATGCTACCTGCTGAAGCATACATCTTGCTGGTTATAGAGAGATCCACAGAGGAGGATTCAGAGACTGATGACCAATCCTATTTCCCCCCTGAGGTCTATGCTCAAACTAGGCAGGGTTATATTACCCATGTCATGCAGGTTGTCTTGCATTGCATAGTTTTTACATCATATATGGATTGCCATCTGCTTACTTGCTTACTATATAAATCATATATTTGAATTATATCATGCCATCATGTTTACATACACAACATCTATCTGAATTATGGCATGGCCCATTTAATAAAGACATCATATAGTTATATCATCTCATCCTGTTTAGTGTTTACAGTCATCATATTTTGAATTATGTCATTCTATCCGTGAATTATATCATGCTATCATGTTTCCATAGGCGGCATGTATGTGAATTATGGCATGCCAACCTATTTAATAAACACATTATATAGTTATATCATGTCATCCTTTTTACATAGTCATCATATTTTGAACTATGTCTTTCCATCTTTTTTAGTTATCCATCATAATGTGAAATTGTGTCATCCTATCCTGTTTAGTTAGCCATCATATATGTGAATTTTTTTCATGCTATCATGTTTGGTTAGACAACATAAATGTGAATTATTTCATGCCCTCTTTTATTCCCCACTATCCATTGCACTTGTCTATCATACAATGTCTATACATTCAATTACTTTTCTTGTTTATCAGCCATTTGAATTGGAGAGGGTGATGGCAGTGCCTAACGGAGTAACAACACGGTCATCAGAAAAGATAGTGCTACCAGTTGATGCAGATAGAACCACGGTTGTACTTGCCCAAGAACCAGCCCCACCACACATAACCCAGACTCTCGCAGATTGTACCCCTACCCAGTTGGACAGAGAACCAGCTACACCCCTTCTAACCCCAACCCCAGCAGATAGTAACCCAGTTCTAGTTGACACATCACCGTCTCCACCACAGAGCACCCAAACACGAGCAGTTAGTAAGGGAACTGTAGTGCCCAAAGCACGAGGACCACCACTCTGAATCCCAACTCAACGCTTAAAGGAGAAGAAGAATTGTTCCCAGGTCAGGTTCTATAGCTATGGTTCATACTCCTTTGCTCTTGCATCACTGTATTTACTCATACCAACTATTTTCAAATTTGAAGGATGGAATTGAAACTCCAATGGCGCAACAGGCATGTTTTAAACCTGTTTCTTTAACTGGTTTGCTGTTGTAACTTGCTCTATGTTGATTTCAGTTTCAATTGAATAAACAGTTATGTTCTCATGTCATGCACATTACAAGTGTTGTTATTGCTCTATAGTTTCCCACACTTATATTTTGTCTATTCTGCTTTGTCTTGAACAAATATTATTTGAACTGTGACTCTATCTTGATTTGGCAACAAAAACTAGAATGGTATAGACCATAAAGTGACCATGGTACATAGATATATGTTTGTTTCATGCTGTTATCCTGTCCACTTTACTACTGAACTGGTTTATCAAAATGAGTTTCATATACAACATGGTAAACCTATGATGTATCTACTTGTTTCTATTTTAGAATGCGGACAAAATATTGGAGAACAGTACCCCGTTATGCAATGGTAAAGGAAGTAATGAAGATAAGGTTCAAGATAGTGAGACATCCCTGTTGGTCTCTAAGAAAGTTGATAAAAACTATCTTGACGATAGTGAGAGAACCCAAAAGTCTTGTCTTGATGTAGTGTTCAAGTAACTGGCCACTACTGCTGGCACAAGCTCTTCGAACTTGCTGCCTGAATCAGTTCATCTTCTTGAGTCTCAACTTCAAGTTAAAAGACATAGATCAGATGTCCTGCGACAGGAAGCTGAAGGACTGAGGAAGTCCCTACAGAATTCAGATGCATACTTTCTGGTGCAACAGCAAGCGCTGGAGGATTTAAGCGCCAAACAAGAGAAAGTTAATAAGCTTGCTAAGCATCTTGCCAACATTATGGGTACCCATGATATTGTTTCTTGAGATCTTCTGAAGTGGTTTCAGTTCTGGACTTGTTTTGCTACGGTGTTTATTTGCACTGGTCGCCAACTTTGACAACCAGTGTATATGATATGTTGCTTTGTTCCGTATATTTGCACTGGTGGCGAACTTTGGTGCCTAGTGGATGTAATATGTGTAATAGCCGTGATAGCCTAGCGTAAGTTGCTTGCTTATTTATTTCCTTATTGTCTTGTTTATTTGTTTGCTTGTAGTCAGTGCAGTTCTTTTTCCGTGATTTGCTAGTGGCCGCAATAACCTACTTTTAAAAACTAGGCCACAATAACCATGGGCTACATATTTACTGTAGTGACACTGGGCCTCCTACGGGCCGTACAAACAATGGGCCTTCTATGGGCCGTAGAAACAATGGGCCTTCTACGGGGCATAGAAACAATGGGCCTTCTATGGGTCGTAGACACAATGGGCCTTCTACGGGTCATATCATCAACGGGCCTTCTACGGGCCGTATAATCGATTGGCCAAACATGGTCCAATAACAGACTGCATTATGGCCGTAAACGGGCTAGAGTTGGAATCGTCTGTTCATGGGCCGACTGTCGGTGTCAAAACCGGCGGATCTCGGGTCGGGGGTCCCGAACTATGCGTCTAAGGCTAATGGTAACAGGAGACTGGGGACACGATGTTTACCCAGGTTTGGGCCCTCTCGATGGAGGTAATACCCTACTTCCTGCTTGATTGATCTTGATGATATGAGTATTACAAGAGTTGATCTACCACGAGATCAGAGAGGCTAAACCCTAGAAGCTAGCCTATGGTATGATTGTTGTTGTGTCCTACGGACTAAACCCTCCGGTTTATATAGACACCGGAGGGGGCTAGGGTTACATGGAGTCGGTTTACAGAGAACGAGATCTACATCCGAATCGCCAAGCTTGCCTTCCACGCCAAGGAGAGTCCCATCCGGACACGGGACGAAGTCTTCAATCTTGTATCTTCATATTCCAACAGTCCGGCTCAAGTATATAGTCCGGCTGTCCGGATACCCCCTTATCCAGGACTCCCTCAGTAGCCCCTGAACCAGGCTTCAATGATGATGAGTCCGACGCGTAGATTGTCTTCAGCATTGCGAGGCGGGTTCCATCTCCGAATACTCCAACATAAATTCCGAACACAAGGGCCGTGCCCGGCTCTTCACATACCGCCGTAGAGAGAACAATAATCCACGAATCTAATCTACTGAGAGCCCTTCGAAGCATGACAGCACGCCGTGGTCCGGTCATTACTCGAACCGATTTTTACATCCAGCTCCCGCACACATCGCGAGGCAGTTTCTTTGGCACGTCTTGTCAAAGCAGAGATCGTGTCCCCTTATCGCGGGATCTCCATCAATAAGGGTATGGGTAACCCAACCAGCACCATCAATCGAGGCGCTTGGAAAATAAATGATTTAGAGAGGCAAGTGGGGAGGCGCACATTCTGCATTGCCTTTATAAAAGGACAAGGATCCCCCGTTTTCACCCACGCCTTCTTCCTCCTTTGCTCATCTGTTCTCGCACCCTCGAGATCTAGCGCCCAAGTTCTCACCTTCTTCGTAGGACTGCAGCATGTCCAGAGTGGGAGGCAAGTGGATGGCCTCCTCTCTCACAGAGGAGGACATTACCAAGCTTCGGGAGGCCGGATACCTGGCCGAGAGCATCGCGCACAGGCTTTCGGCGGAAGGATAGATTACCCCCACCCCAAAGTCTCGGGAGGGAGTAGTATTTCTCCCTCATTTCGTCCGCGGACTAGGATTTCCACTCCACCCATTTGTCCGCGGGCTCATGTATTACTACGGGCTAGATTTTCATGACCTAGCCCCGAATTTCGTCCTCAACATCTCGGCGTTCATCCTCGTATGCGAGGCCTTCCTCCGCATCAAGCCTCACTTCGGCCTATAGCTAAAAATCTTCTGCGTGAAGCCGAAGATCTTGAGCGGCCAACAGGCGGAGTGCGGAGGCGCCATGGTGGGCAAGATGCCCAACGTCACATGGCTTGATGGCTCCTTCATGGAGACCATAAAAGGGTGGCAATCAGGGTGGTTCTACATCACCAAGCCGTGCGACACCAACTGGGTGGCGGCCCCCAAATTCAGATCCGGAATCCCCATGCAGCTCACTTCTTGGGAGAAGAAGGGCCTGGCCTGGGGCAAACCCACGGAGCTGACCGGACTCGAGACCTGCATCAGAAGTATGAGGGACAAGAAGATCAAGCTCGTCAACATGGTCCAGGTCATGCTCATTCGCCGGATTCTCCCGTGTTAGAGATGGGCATTTGATATATGGGAGTTTGACCCGGCCGAACACCAGATGCTGCTGGAGCTCTTTGACACAACGCACAAAGAAATCTGGAAGGTGATGTTCAAGACCGGCGAAGTTCCTCCTCCCCTTTTCGAGGACCGTGGGCTTAGCGCAAAGCGCCTTGCCAGTCCGGTAAGTCCTCTGACTATTACAAGACGTTCCCTTCTTAGTACATTCGGGGGAGGATTTTTAAGTCACCATGCTGACCCAACATGATTGGGTGGATACGGCGGAGCGGATTGACTGTCCGACTCCATTGCCTGAGGACCCAGTAGACGCACTCCTAGCGGAGATGCTGGTTTCGGCGCCTTACAAGGTGCCAGAGAAAAAGGCCAAAAAGAAGGCCGCC
Organism: Triticum aestivum; assembly: GCF_018294505.1. Lineage (NCBI taxonomy): Eukaryota > Viridiplantae > Streptophyta > Magnoliopsida > Poales > Poaceae > Triticum > Triticum aestivum. Next base: position 764,961,100 of record NC_057801.1, read on the forward strand.
GGGACCCGGAAGGGTCTCTGGCGCGAGGCCGCACCAGACGCCTCACCAGAAGATGACGAGGCGCACTCCTCCCACGAAGGGGAGGAGAGAAAGAGGAATACCGCCTCAACTGAGAGGGCCGAAGGGTCCAAGAAGGCGGCCGCGGGGACCAGAAAAGGTCTCCGGCGCAAGGCCGTGATAGAATCGTCATCCGAAGATGACGAGGAAGATCCCCCCCCCTAAGATGGGGGGAAACATGAAGAAATGCCCCCTCCCCGTACTAGGGAGGAGAAGAAAAGGAAGGCCGCCCCGTCGTGGGAGGCCGGGACACCGAAGAAGGGAAAGGCGTCCCTTCCAGATCACTCCTCAACCGCTTCTTATAGCGACGAGGAGTGGCTGCCCAGGGGCAAGCCCCGGGCGAGGTCGTAAGTATCCGCGTTCTATAATATTTTTTTGTGCGACTTTGACCTTATGGCTTGCAATAAAGTCGAACATGTATATGCAGTCCGGCTTGGTCCAATCTCGGGGTGGCCTCTTCGGAGGAATCCCTGGACGAGTTAGAGATGAATTCACTTCTGACGGCCACCTCCCCGCGACCTACGGATGACACCGAGGTGTTGTCCCGAAGGATACCAGAGCAGGAGGCGATGGTTCCGGAGACACCTGAAGGCGAGATCCCAGATGCCAGGCGCATGGGCGGTAAGACCCCCATGGATTATGCTGACGGGAGCCTCAACAAGCCTGGCTCTCAGCCAGTTACTACGCCAGAGCCTCCAAAGGCTCCGGATTCTAGAAGGCAGCCCTCGCGAAGGAGAGCGAGCCGGCTGTGCCGATGACCTCCGCCCAGCCGGAGGCATCAGATAATTTGTTGGAAGTGCTTCGAGGCGCTTCCATTGATGATGAGCACCGTACTCTTATGAGTGCGGTGATTGAAAAGGTTCGGTCCGCCAAGAGCGGATTGACCGAAGCCTACACTAGCCTACTAACAGGGTTTGAGGTAAGTAACGAAAAAGTGTGAGGAAATATCACCCACAATTGATAGTAGCCCCTGATACTCTGGTTGGTGTTCGGTAGAAAAAGCCAAACGGAGGGTCAACTAAAGAAAACCACAGGAAGCTAACAGTACTTGTCTATGTGAACAAACAGGCATTGCTGCTGACTGCCACTGCGCGCACGGCTGAGGTTGCCGGACTCAAGCGCGAACTGGGGCAGGCCGAAGAAGAGCTCGGCCTCGTGAAGAAGCAGCTCGAGGAGAACAAAGGTAAGTTAAACCCCATCCATGTGTCGTATAGAGGAGAAAAGGGTGATGATGCTAACAAAAAGCATCATGGTTTTTGATAGGGATCGCGACCGAAGTGGCGGCCCTGAAGAAGGCGATGTCCCCAGCCGAAGCCAAGGCGGCTACCGAGCGCACCGAGCGCGAGAAGCAAGATGCTCGGGTGGGAGAGGTACAGCAAGAGCTCCACGAACTCGGCAAGAAATTCGAGTCCTTGGAGCATGACTTCAAGACGCAAGAGTCGGAGCTTGCGAAGGCCCTCCAAAGTGCGACAGACGCCAAGCCAAAGCCCAAAAGGCCCTCCGGGAGATCCAGGTGGCCAAGAAGATAGCGGAGGGTAAGGCATTTTTTATGCAAAGCAAGCATGTGGAGGAGTCATTTCTGTTACTTACATGAATTCAGAGCTCTCCAGGGGCTTTCGCAGATCTACCACGCAGCATTTCGGATGCCACGGAGTTCTATCGTGCCGAAGAGGGGAGCTCAACGGAGAAGCTGTTCTGGTCCCAATACATTGGAACCGAACACCCGATGCCTCTAAGTGACCAACTGAAGCAACTGGTCGAACTCCACAATGCGGCTGAACGGGCCATGAAGGACCTCATAGTCCGGATGTGGCCTGGCGAGCCCCTACCCAGCAGCTATTTTGGCCTGATAAAGCGGATGGTGAATGCCTATCCACGGCTAGAAGTTATCAAGCAGTCCGTCTGTATTGAAGGTGCCCGACAGGCCTTTGCCCGCGCGAAGGTGCATTGGGCCAGACTAGATGCTGAGAAGCTCGTGAAGGATGGACCCCCGGAGGGTAAGGAGCATCGCTACCCCGAAAAATATTATGATGGCGTTATGAAAGGTGCTCGGCTTGTGGCAAATGAATGTCCTGAGAACATAATTTTTGAGTGAATGAACTCATGTCATCCTTGTAATATGAGAACGGGTTTGTTTGTGCTATATAACACTTTGTTTTATTTAAAATATTACCTTCTCTGCGGCCGTTTATCAAAATCTGGAAGTAGGCCAGTCGTCGGCTTCCGCCCCCTTGTAACTAGTACTGGGGTGTTCGTGGAAACCCAAACACTCTTTATCCAAATTCTTGGTCCTTTAAGGAGGTGTTTAGCGCAACAAACAAGGCAATCGGACTATTCGGCTTTATAACTCTCACTTGGCCATAGAAGTCTATAATTTTAAATTTCGGTGAAGCCCCTAGTATTCAGAAGGTCGAACTGGGGTGCTATACACGCCTAAATCGGGCAAGGCCGATTCCTCGCATGAAGCGGAAAAAATCTTTAAGGATTTAGTACCTCGCGAACAGCGACCAACTCTCGCCGCATCATGACGGTCAGTTTTCGACTTTCTCTACTGAGGTGTTCGTCTGAGGTGTTCGTCCGGAAGAACCGGCACACAATCGCAGTAGTTCTCCCTGTGCTACCTTAGCCGATATAACGGAACGTAAGGTACCAAAACAAGGGAGCCGAGCTAACCCAACTATTGACCCAAGACATGATTCAGAGCTGATGCATATAATGCTATAAGTTCGGGGTGCCGCACTGTCGAAAATGTTTGGACTTTTCCTGCCATATTATGGGGCTCGATAAGAAGCCCCTGGCAAACTGAGCATACCAAGATGTACGAATGCAATATTAAATAAATATTCAGGGGGAAAATATGAAGATATTAGTAAGAAGCTAACGCTGTTATATTATTTCCCATTGTTATTTGTATAATACATCAAGGCATATGTTTACAATTAATGCATTAAGCGAAAATAAATAGGATCATTTGACATGACCTATCCAAGGGCAGGCTGCATGCAGGTATGTAAAACAGGTATAACGATCACTAATAGAGACCACCTGGGTACTCCCTTGTTTGTGAAGCCTCTTGCCTCCTTGGTGTTCCCTCCTGTAATGAGTCCGGTTATCCGATCTCTCTGAAGGTGCTGCCCGAAAGTAGGGTCCTGAAAGAAAGAATGACAAATGGTATGCGGGCCTCATGGCGGCTGAACCATACTGCAGGCCGCATTGTTGTCTCGCCTCCACCTATGCCCATGGTATTTTGAGTGCGTAATTGTGTATGCGAGGCACGAACGCCGCTTGAATGGAGCTGGGGTGGAGGACGAATTGCTAATCGAGCTCCTGGCGTGCCTGACGGTCCTGTTGTGGGGTCCTCCGGACTCGCTTGACGGTGTTCGGGGTTGTCATTGCCGAATTGGCAGTTTGTCGAAGGAGGTTGTTTTGTACTTCTGCCGCGAGGGTCGCAGTGTGCTCCTTCATATGGAGGGAGCGGTCTGTGTTTCCATTGACCGTTATAACCCCGCGAGGTCCTGGCATCTTGAGCTTGAGGTATGCATAGTGTGGTATCGCATTGAATCGAGCAAACGCGGTTCGTCCAAGTAGTGCATGATAGCCACTACGGAAAGGGACGATATCGAAGATTAGCTCTTCGCTTCAGAAGTTATCCAGAGATCCGAAGACCACTTCCAGTTTTATTGAGCCCGTACAACGGGCCTCTACCCCTGGAATTACACCCTTGAAGGTGGTTTTGGTGGGTTTGATCCATGACGGATCGATGCCCATTTTGCACACTGTGTCCTGATAGAGCAGGTTCAGGCTGCTGCCATCGTCCATGAGGACTCGCGTGAGGTGGAATCCGTCGATGATTGGATCAAGGACCAATGCGGTGGAGCCGCCGTGATGGATGTTGGTTGGATGGTCCCTATGATCAAAGGTGATCGGGCAGGATGACCATGGGTTGAACTTTGGGGCGACGGGCTCCATCGCATAGATGTCCCTAAGTGCACGCTTTCGCTCCCGTTTGGGGATGTGAGTGGCATAGATCATGTTCACCATTTTCACCTAGGGGGGGGGGGGATTTCTTCTGTCCCCCAATGTTCGGACGCCAGGGCTCCTCGTCATCATCGCTGTGCAGCCCCTTGTCCTTGTTCTCGGCATTTATCTTACTGGCCTGTTTGAACACCCAGCAATCTTTGTTAGTGTGATTGGCTGGCTTATTGGGGCTGCCGTGAATCTGGCACGAGCAGTCGAGTATGCGGTCCAGGCTGGACGATCCCGAATTGTTTCTTTTGAACGGCTTCTTCCGCTGACCGGATTTGGAGTTGCTGAATCCGACATTGACTGTCGTATCCTCAGTATTGTCGTCATTGTTTTGATGTTTGTGTTTGTTGCGCCATGGCTTTCTGTTACTGTCACGGATATCTGAAGTGCCAGAGTTTCCTGGCGCGGTGTTACTGCGAGCTAGCCAACTATCCTCACCTGCACAAAAGCGGGTCATTAGTGTCGTGAGGGCCGCCATGGACTTCGGTTTTTCTTGGCCGAGGTGTCGGGCAAGCCACTCGTCGTGGATATTATGCTTAAAGGCCGCCAGGGCCTCGGCATCCGGACAGTCGACAATTTGGTTCTTTTTAGTTAGGAACTGAGTCCAGAATTTCCTGGCTGACTCTCCGGGCTGTTGGGTAATGTGACTTAAGTCATCAGCATCCGGTGGTCGCACGTAGGTGCCCTGGAAGTTATCGAGGAATGCGTCCTCAAGATTTTCCCAACTGCCAATGGAGTTTGCTGGCAGGCTATTCAGCCAATGTCTGGCTGGCCCTTTAAGCTTGAGTGGTAGATACTTGATGGCGTGTAGGTCATCACCGCGGGCCATGTGAATGTGGAGAAGAAAATCTTCGATCCACACCACGGGGTCTGTTGTGCCATCGTATGACTCGATGTTGATGGGTTTAAACCCTTCTGGGAATTCATGTTCCATTACTTCATCAGTGAAGCAGAGGGGGTGTGTGGCGCCTGTGTGTCGGGCTATGTCGTGGTGCAGTCCTTTTAGGTCTGGTCGGTTGTGTTCGGCCCGGCCGGATTTATCAGTATTGTATCCGGCATAATGATCAGTGGCGCGCCCCTGTGATCCGTAGATCAATCTTGGTTGTCCTGCATTGTTTTCCAATATGTCTCGCAGGTCTTGCATATTGCCCCGGACCGTAGTGAACCGGCGTGGGGGTGCGGGCTAGTATCCGGCCTTATATGTCGTTTTATCCCGGTCACAGGGTGGCCGGTCAGCCTCATCTTGTGCTGGAAGTTCAGGCTCTTCGGCCTCCTCTTCTAGCGATTTGTGCTTTGGGTATCCCCTGATGGGGGCTCGAGTTCGTATTCCTCGGCCGCCAGGACTTCAGTCGATCTGTCTGCGAGCAGATCTTGATCAGCTTGGAGCTGCTGCTGCTTCTTTTTCAGGCTTCTTGCAATGGCTATAAGCTGGCGCTTGAAGCGCTCCTGCTCTATGGGATCCTCTGGTACGCCGAATTCATCATCACCGAGGCTCACCTCGTCTTCGGAGGGAGGCATATAGTTATCGTCCTCCAAGTATCTGTCCGTCGCCTGTTCGTCTGGGCTGGTCTGCCCGTGTTCCTGTTCGGCTTGCTCGAAGGTGGGTTGATCAGGATCATATTCCTCTTCGGCACCATCTGGATTTTCTCCAGTGCCGGTGTTACTGCGGCAGGGCTTGGAGCGGCGCCGGTGATGCCCATTCTTTGATTTCTTCCCTGAGGGGTTATCTCATGTTGCCTCATCGCCATTGTTCTCTTTGGGAGTATCCACCATATATATATCATATGAAGAGGTGGCAGTCCAGCGCCCTGTGGGCGGTGGTTCCTGTTCTTCTCCCGCATCATCGTCTATACCGTCGATGTCTTCGGAATCGAAGTTAAGCACGTCGGTCAAGTCATCAACCATGGCTATTAAGTGGGTGGTGGGTGGGTAACGAATTTCTTCGTCGCCAGCTTCCCACTCGAGCTGAACATAGTTCGGCCAGGAATCTCCTGCCAGAGAGAGGGACCTTAATGAATCTAGCACGTCTGCGAGAGGTGAGTGCTGAAAGATATCCACGGCCGTGAACTCCATAACCGGAGCCCAATTAGATTTGATGGGCACGGATGCGCGCGGTCCGGAACACACGGCCGGAGATAAGTCCGGGGGTCCGGAGACACAAATCTCCTTAGGAGCAGAGTCTGTGTTCAGCTCCAATGCCGATGAGTATGCGGCCTCCAGGGCGGGGTCCATCCACCCGTCCTCGGAAGGCATGACCTGCTTTGGAATGAAGTCCGGAGCCATAGCAGGTGCGATGTTCTGAATACTGTCCGACTCCAGATCTAGGTCATGCACGTCGTGATCGATCAGCGCTCCTGACATGGGACCGAATCCATCGAAGATCAAGTCTCCACGGATTGTATTTTAGGTTTCCAAACCTGACCTGATGGCCAGGGGCGTAGCTGTCGATCTACTCCAGATGGCCAAGCGAGTTGGCCCGTAGTGCGAAGCCGCCGAACACGAAGATCTGTTCGGGGAGGAAAGTCTCACCCAGGACATCGTTGTTGAAGGTTGGAGGAGCCATCGAGCCTTACAACGACGACACAAAGGAACTCTCAATGAAAGCACCAATGTCGGTGTCAAAACGGGCGGATCTCGGGTAGGGGGTCCCGAACTATGCGTCTAAGGCTAATGGTAACAGGAGACTGGGGACACGATGTTTACCCAGGTTCGGGCCCTCTCGATGAAGGTAATACCCTACTTCCTGCTTGATTGATCTTGATGATATGAGTATTACAAGAGTTGATCTACCACGAGATCAGAGAGACTAAACCCTAGAAGCTAGCCTATGGTATGATTGTTGTTGTGTCCTACGGACTAAACTCTCCAGTTTATATAGACACCGGAGAGGACTAGGGTTACACGGAGTCGGTTTACAGAGAAGGAGATCTACATCCAAATCGCCAAGCTTGCCTTCCACGCCAAGGAGAATCCCATCCGGACACGGGACGAAGTCTTCAATCTTGTATCTTCATAGTCCAACAGTCCGGCTAAAGTATATAGTCCGGCTGTCCGGATACCCCCTTATCCAGGACTCCCTCACCAACCATAATGGGCCGTCGTTAATTGGCCGTATTTGATGACGCTATGAAAATGGCCATACGTATTAACGGGCCACAAACGGGCCGACTGTAACCACGGGCTAAATTTGGCCCACAAGCAGAAAATTACAGTAAGGACCGTAAGTAACCAAATGCTGGAAATGATCCCAAGAATAAATGGGCCCTGAGAAGGCCGAAAGATAACATGGGATGGAAACGGCCCAATGGAATAATGGGTCGATAATGGGTATAAAGTGATACATTGTTCATTACAGGCCAGTTTCACCACGAGCCATTAATGGGCCAAGAGTTACAAAGGGCCTCATATGGGCCGAAAGACTTCATGGGCCATACATGGGCCGGAAGTTAAAACGGGCTGGAATCATATTGGATGGCCCAGATGATGCTACTGGGCCTAATTCGGATAGGTCATAATGTGCCGTGGGTTAGCGGGCTATAAATGGGTTTTATGCGAACATGTCATTAATAGGCTTTCCGTGGGCCGGCCCACTACCTTTTGACCAAGTCAAACGGGCCGGCCTTTTCACAGGAATGGGCCTCAGTTGGGCCATGCCATGTGTCGACGTATTATAGGCGCCTTCGGTCCAATGAGTGGATGACATCTGTCCCAATGGTGAGCCGACACGTGTTTCCTCCAGCCAATGATGATTTTACACATGGAAAATCCCCATTTGTCGGGGCTATTAACGGGTTATCGGATCCAAAATTAGACCTAATAGCTTAATGACGAGCCGCTACGGTGGATGCCACGTGTCGGTCACCCTTGACGAAACCACTTCTATGACGCGCGATTTATGGTCATGGAAGTGGACACTTCCGTGATGAGAATTTTGGTAATGTCATGGAACACTTCTACAACAGCACATGTATGACTATCTTGATTCTGTCATAAAATCTTCATGGATATACATGCATGATAGAAAATGTGACCTACTGTGACAAACACGTATCATCACGGAAGTGTATTTTTTTGTAGTGATTCTAGTACGAACTCTCGGGCTGTTTGTGACACTTATATGAATAGTGATGGGAAAGGTAGCATGAAATTTCAAAAAAATCCTATGATCATGCAAGATCTATCTAGGAGATGCATAGCAAGGAGAGGGGGAGAGTGTGTCCATGTACCCTCGTAGAATGAAAATGGAAGCATTAGTTAACACAGTTGATGTAGTCGACCGTCTTCACAATCCAACCGATCCAAGTACCGAACGTACGGCACCTCCGTATTCAACACACGTTCAGCTCGATGACATCCCTCGAACTCTTGATCCAGTAGAGGGTCGAGGGAGAGTTTCGTCAGCACGACGGCATGGTGACGGTGTTGATGATGTGATCCGCGCAGGGCTTCGCCTTAGTACTACGACGCTATGACCGGAGGAGTAAACTGTGGAGGGGGCATTGCACATGGCAAAGAGAACAATTGATGTGCTTTTGGGTGCACCCTGCCCCCGTATATAAAGGAGGAGGGGAGGAGGCGGCCGGCCTAGGGGGCGCGCCAAGTGTGGGGAGTCCTACTAGGACTCCCTAGTCCTAGTAGGATTCCTCTTTCCTTTCCGGAGAAGGGGAGAAGGGAAAGAGGTGGAGGAGAAGAAGGAAAGGGGGGGCTCGCTGTTGGGGAACGTTGCAGAAAATTAAAATTTTTCCTACGGTTTCACCAAGATCCATCTATGAGTTCATCTAAGCAACGAGTCTAGGGAGAGAGTTTGCATCTACATACCACTTGTAGATCGCGTGCGGAAGCTTGCAAGGTGATGATGTAGTCGTACTCGACGTGATTCAAATCACCGATGACCTTAGCACCGAACGGACGGCACCTCCGCGTTCAACACACGTACGGAACAGCCACGTCTCCTCCTTCTTGATCCAGCAAGGAAGGGAGGAGAGGTTGAGGGAGATGGCACCAGCAGCAGCACGACGGCGTGGTGTTGGTGGAGCTGCAGTACTCCGGCAGAGCTTCGCTAAGCACTATGGAGTTGGAGGAGGTGTTGGGGAGGGAGAAGGAGGCAACCAAAGGCCAGGGCTCAAGGTGTGAAGTCCCTCCTCTCCCCCCACTATATATAGGGGTGCCAAGGGGGGTGGCCGGCCCTAGGAGATCCAATCTCCTAGGGGGTGCGGCGGCCTAGGGGGGTTTCCCTTCCCCCCAAGGCACCTAGGAGGTGCCTTCCACTAGTAGGACTCCTCCCCCTTGGAAACCCTAGGCGCATGGGCCTTGTGGGGCTGGTGCCCTTGGCCCATGTAGGCCAAGGCGCACCCCCTACAGCCCATGTGGCCCCCGGGGATGGGTGGCCCCACCCGGTGGGCCCCCGGGACCCCTCCGGTGGTCCCGGTACAATACCGATAACCCCGAAACTTGTCCCGATGCCCGAAACAGGACTTCCCATATATAAATCTTTACCTCCGGACCATTCCGGAACTCCTCGTGACGTCCGGGATCTCATTCGGGACTCCGAACAACATTCGGGTTACTGCATATACATATCCCTACAACCCTAGCGTGACTGAACCTTAAGTGTGTAGACCCTACGGGTTCGGGAGACATGTAGACATGACCGAGACTCTCTTAGTAAATAACCATCAGCGGGATCTGGATACCCATGATGGCTCCCACATGCTCCTCGATGTTGTCATCGGATGAACCACTATGTCGAGGATTCGATCAAAACCCTGTATGCAATTCCCTTTGTCAATCGGTACGTTACTTGCCCGAGACTCGATCGTCGGTATCCCAATACCTTGTTCAGTCTCGTTACCGGCAAGTCACTTTACTCGTACCGTAATGCATGATCCCGTGTCCAACACCTTGGTCACATTGAGCTCATTATGATGATGCATTACCGAGTGGGCCTAGAGATACCTCTCCGTCATACGGAGTGACAAATCCCAGTCTCGATCCGTGTCAACCCAACAGCTACTTTCGGAGATACCTGTAATGTACCTTTATAGTCACCCAGTTACGTTGTGACGTTTGGTACACCCAAGGCATTCTTACGGTATCCGGGAGTTACACGATCTCATGGTCGAAGGAAGAGATACTTGACACTTGCAAAGCTCTAGCAAAACGAACTACACGATCTTTTATGCTATGCTTAGGATTGGGTCTTGTCCATCACATCATTCTCCTAATGATGTGATCCCGTTATCAACTACATCCAATGTCCATAGTCAGGAAACCATGACTATCTGTTGATCACAACGAGCTGGTCAACTAGAGGCTTACCAGGGACTTAGTGTGGTCTAAGTATTCACACGTGTATTACGATTTCCGGATAATACAGTTATAGCATGAATACAAGACAATTATCATGAACAATGAAATATAATAATACTTTTATTATTGCATCTAGGGCATATTTCCAACAGTCTCCCACTTGCACTAGAGTCACTAATCTAGTTACATTGTGATGAATCGAACACCCATAGAGTTCTGGTGTTGATCATGTTTTGCACGCGAGAGAGGTTTAGTCAGCGGATCTGCGACATTCAGATCCGTGTGTACTTTGCAAATCTCTATGTCTCCATCTTGAACATTTTCACGGATGGAGTTGAAACGACGCTTGATGTGCCTGGTCTTCTTGTGAAACCTGGGCTCCTTTGCGAGGGCAATAGCTCAAGTGTTGTCACAGAAGAGTTTGATCGGCCCCGACGCATTGGGTATGACTCCTAGGTCGGTGATGAACTCCTTCACCCAGATCGCTTCATGTGCTGCCTCCGAGGCTGCCATGTACTCCGCTTCACACGTAGATCCCGCCACGACGCTCTGCTTGCAGCTGCACCAGCTTACTGCTCCACCATTCAACATATACACGTATCCGGTTTGTGACTTAGAGTCATCCGGATCTGAGTCGAAGCTAGCGTCGACGTAACCCTTTACGACGAGCTCTTCGTCTCCTCCATAAACGAGAAACATGTCCTTTGTCCTTTTCAGGTACTTCAGGATATTCTTGACCGCTGTCCAGTGTTCCTTGCCGGGATTACTTTGGTATCTTGCTACCAAACTTACGGCAAGGTTTACATCGGGTCTGGTACACAGCATGGCATACATAATAGATCCTATGGCTGAAGCATAGGGGATGACACTCATCTCTTCTTTATCTTTTGCCGTGGTCGGTGACTGAGCTGAGCTCAGTCTCATACCTTGTAACATAGGCAAGAACCCCTTCTTGGACTGATCCATTCTGAATCTCTTCAAAATCTTATCAAGGTATGTACTTTGTGAAATACCTATGAGGCGTCTCGATCTATCTCTATAGATCTTGATGCCTAATATATAAGCAGCTTCTCCAAGGTCCTTCATTGAAAAACACTTATTCAAGTAGGCCTTAATGCTGTCCAGAAATTCTATATTATTTCCCATCAGGAGTATGTCATCTACATATAATATGAGAAATGCTACAGAGCTCCCACTCACTTTCTTGTAAACGCAGGCTTCTCCATAAGTCTGCATAAACCCAAACGCTTTGATCATCTCATCAAAGCGAATGTTCCAACTCCGAGATGCTTGCACCAGTCCATAAATGGATCGCTGGAGCTTGCATACTTTGTTAGCGTTCTGAGGATCGACAAAACCTTCCGGCTGCATCATATACAGTTCTTCCTTAAGATGCCCGTTAAGGAATGCTGTTTTGACGTCCATCTGCCATATCTCATAATCATAGTATGCGGCAATTGCTAACATGATTCGGACGGACTTTAGCTTCGCTACGGGAGAGAATGACTCGTCGTAGTCAATCCCTTGAACCTGTCGATAACCCTTAGCGACAAGTCGAGCTTTATAGATGGTAACATTACCATCCGCGTCCGTCTTCTTCTTAAAGATCCATTTGTTTTCTATCGCTCGCCGATCATCGGGCAAGTCTGTCAAAGTCCATACTTTGTTTTCATACATGGATTCTATCTCGGATTTCATGGCTTCAAGCCATTTGTTGGAATCCGGGCCCGTCATTGCTTCTTCATAGTTCGAAGGTTCATTGTTGTCTAACAACATGATTTCCAGGACAGGGTTGCCGTACCACTCTGGTGCTGAACGTGTCCTTGTGGACCTACGAAGTTCAGTAGTAACTTGATCCGAAGTACCTTGATCATTATCATGGTTTTCCTCTTCAGTTGGTGTGGGCATCATAGGAATGGTTTCCTGTGCTGCGTCACTATCCTGCTCAAGAGGTAGTACTTCATCGAGTTCTACTTTCCTCCCACTTACTTCTTTCGAGAGAAACTCTTTTTCCAGAAAGCATCCGTTCTTGGCAACAAAGATCTTGCCTTCGGATCTTAAGTAGAAGGTATACCCTATAGTTTCCTTAGGGTATCCTATGAATACGCATTTTTCCGACTTGGGTTCGAGCTTTTCAGGTTGAAGTTTCTTGACATAAGCTTCGCATCCCCAAACTTTTAGAAACGACAGCTTAGGTTTCTTTCCAAACCATAATTCATACGGTGTCGTCTCAACGGATTTAGACGGTGCCCTATTTAAAGTGAATGTAGCTGTCTCTAGAGCGTATCCCCAAAATGATAGCGGTAAATCGGTAAGAGACATCATAGACCGCACCATATCCAATAGAGTGCGATTACGACGTTCGGACACACCGTTTCGCTGAGGTGTTCCAGGCGGCGTGAGCTGTGAAACGATTCCACATTTCTTTAAGTGTGTACCAAATTCGTGACTTAAGTATTCTCCTCCACGATCTGATCGTAAGAATTTTATCTTTCGGTCACGTTGATTCTCCACCTCATTCTGAAATTCCTTGAACTTTTCAAAGGTCTCAGACTTGTGTTTCATTAAGTAGACATGCCCATATCTACTCAAGTCATCTGTGAGAGTGAGAACATAACGATATCCTCCGCGAGCCTCAACGCTCATTGGACCGCACACATCGGTATGTATGATTTCCAACAAGTTGGTTGCTCGCTCCATTGTTCCGGAGAACGGAGTCTTGGTCATTTTACCTAAGAGGCATGGTTCGCACGTGTCAAACGATTCATAATCAAGAGACTCTAAAAGTCCATCAGCATGGAGCTTCTTCATGCGCTTGGCACCAATGTGACCAAGGCGGCAGTGCCACAAGTATGTGGGACTATCGTTATCAACTTTAAATCTTTTGGCATCTACACTATGAACATCTGTAATATTATGCTCGAGATTCATTAAGAATAAACCATTGACCATCGGAGCATGACCATAAAACATATCTCTCATATAAATCGAACAACCATTATTCTCAGACTTAAATGAGTAGCCATCTCGTATTAAACGAGATCCAGATACAATGTTCATGCTCAAACTTGGCACTAAATAACAATTATTGAGGTTCAAAACTAATCCCGTAGGTAAATGTAGAGGCAGCATGCCGACGGCGATCACATCGACTTTGGAACCATTCCCGACGCGCATCATCACCTCGTCCTTTGCCAGTCTCCGTTTATTCCGCAGCTCCTGCTGTGAGTTACAAATATGAGCAACGGCACCGGTATCAAATACCCAGGAGTTACTACGATTACTGGTAAGGTACACATCAATCACATGTATATCAAATATACCTTTGGTGTTGCCGGCCTTCTTATCCGCTAAGTATTTGGGGCAGTTCCGCTTCCAGTGACCCTTCCCCTTGCAATAAAAGCACTCAGTCTCAGGCTTGGGTCCTTTCTTTGACTTCTTCCCGGTAACTGGCTTACCAGGCGCGGCAACATCTTTGCCGTCTTTCTTGAAGTTCTTCTTACCCTTGCCCTTCTTGAACTTAGTGGTCTTATTGACCATCAACACTTGATGTTCTTTCTTGATTTCAGCCTCTGCTGACTTCAGCATCGAGAACAATTCAGGAATGGTCTTTTCCATTCCTTGCATGTTGTAGTTCATCACAAAGCTCTTGTAGCTTGGTGGGAGCGACTGGAGGATTCTGTCAATGACCGCCTCATCTGGGAGGTTAATGTTCAGCTGGGTCATACGGTTGTGCAACCCAGACATCTTCAGGATGTGCTCACTGACAGAACTGTTCTCCTCCATCTTACAACTGTAGAACTTGTCGGAGACATCATATCTCTCGACCCGGGCATGAGCTTGAAAAACTAGTTTCAGCTCTTCAAACATCTCATATGCTCCGTGATGCTCAAAACGCTTTTGGAGCCCCGGTTCTAAGCTGTAAAGCATGCCGCACTGAACGAGGGAGTAATCATCAGCGCGAGTTTGCCAAGCATTCATAATGTCTTGGTTCTCTGGGACGGGAGCGTCACCTAGCGGTCCTTCTAGGACATATTGTTTCCTGGCAGCTATGAGGATGATCCTCAGGTTCCGGACCCAGTCCGTATAGTTGCTGCCATCATCTTTCAGCTTGGTTTTCTCTAGGAACGCGTTGAAGTTCATGTTGACATTAGCGTTGGCCATTGATCTACAAGACATATTTGCAAAGGTTTTAGACTATGTTCATGATAATAAAGTTCTTAATCAAATTATGAACTCCCACTTAGATTAGACATCCCTTTAGTCATCTAAGTGTTACACGATCCGAGTCGAGTAGCCCGTGTCCGATCATCACGTGAGACGGACTAGTCATCGTCGGTGAACATTTTCATGTTGATCGTATCTTCCATACGACTCGTGTTCGACCTTTCGGTCTCTGTGTTCCGAGGCCATGTCTGCACATGCTAGGCTCGTCAAGTTAACCCTAAGTGTTTTCGCTGTGTAAAACTGTCTTACACCCGTTGTATGTGAACGTAAGAATCCATCACACCCGATCATCACGTGGTGCTTAGAAACGACGAACTGTAGCAACGGTGCACAGTTAGGGGAGAACACTTCTTGAAATTTTATAAGGGATCATCTTATTTACTACCGTCGTTCTAAGTAAACAAGATGCATAATACATAATAAACATCACATGCAATTATATAGTTGTGACATGATATGGCCAATATCATATAGCTCCATTGATCTTCACCTTCGGGGCTCCATGATCATCTTGTCACCGGCTTGACACCATGATCTCCATCATCATGATCTCCATCATCGTGTCTTCATGAAGTTGTCACGCCAACGACTACTTCTACTTCTATGACTAACGTTTAGCAATAAAGTAAAGTAGTTTACATGACGTTATTCAATGACACGCAGGTCATACAAAAGAATAATGACAACTCCTACGGCTCCTGCCGGTTGTCATACTCATCGACATGCAAGTCGTGAATCCTATTACAAAGAACATGATCTCATACATCACAATTCATCATTCATCACAACTTCTGGCCGTATCACATCACATGATCAATTGCTGCAAAAACAAGTTAGACGTCCTCTAATTGTTGTTGCATCTTTTACGTGGCTGCAATTGGGTTCTAGCAAGAACGTTTTCTTACCTACGAATCACCACAACGTGATTTTGTCAACTTCTATTTACCCTTCATAAGGGCCCTGTTCATCGATTCCGCTCCAACTAAGGTGGGAGAGACAGACACCCGCCAGCCACCTTATGCAACTTGTGCATGTCAGTCGGTGGAACCGGTCTCACGTAAGATTACGTGTAAGGTTGGTCCGGGCCGCTTCATCCCACAATACCGTTGAGCAAGAAAGGACTAGTAGAGGCAAGTAAGATGACAAAATCCACGCCCACAACAAAGTTGTGTTCTACTCGTGCAAAGAGAACTACGTATAGACCTAGCTCATGATGCCACTGTTGGGGAACGTTGCAGAAAATTAAAATTTTTCCTACGGTTTCACCAAGATCCATCTATGAGTTCATCTAAGCAACGAGTCTAGGGAGAGAGTTTGCATCTACATACCACTTGTAGATCGCGTGCGGAAGCTTGCAAGGTGATGATGTAGTCGTACTCGACGTGATTCAAATCACCGATGACCTTAGCACCGAACGGACGGCACCTCCGCGTTCAACACACGTACGGAACAGCCACGTCTCCTCCTTCTTGATCCAGCAAGGAAGGGAGGAGAGGTTGAGGGAGATGGCACCAGCAGCAGCACGACGGCGTGGTGTTGGTGGAGCTGCAGTACTCCGGCAGAGCTTCGCTAAGCACTATGGAGTTGGAGGAGGTGTTGGGGAGGGAGAAGGAGGCAACCAAAGGCCAGGGCTCAAGGTGTGAAGTCCCTCCTCTCCCCCCACTATATATAGGGGTGCCAAGGGGGGGTGGCTGGCCCTAGGAGATCCAATCTCCTAGGGGGTGCGGCGGCCTAGGGGGGTTTCCCTCCCCCCCAAGGCACCTAGGAGGTGCCTTCCACTAGTAGGACTCCTCCCCCTTGGAAACCCTAGGCGCATGGGCCTTGTGGGGCTGGTGCCCTTGGCCCATGTAGGCCAAGGCGCACCCCCTACAGCCCATGTGGCCCCCGGGGATGGGTGGCCCCACCCGGTGGGCCCCCGGGACCCCTCCGGTGGTCCCGGTACAATACCGATAACCCCGAAACTTGTCCCGATGCCCGAAACAGGACTTCCCATATATAAATCTTTACCTCCGGACCATTCCGGAACTCCTCGTGACGTCCGGGATCTCATCCGGGACTCCGAACAACATTCGGGTTACTGCATATACATATCCCTACAACCCTAGCGTGACTGAACCTTAAGTGTGTAGACCCTACGGGTTCGGGAGACATGTAGACATGACCGAGACTCTCTTAGTCAATAACCATTAGCGGGATCTGGATACCCATGATGGCTCCCACATGCTCCTCGATGTTGTCATCGGATGAACCACTATGTCGAGGATTCGATCAAAACCCTGTATGCAATTCCCTTTGTCAATCGGTACGTTACTTGCCCGAGACTTGATCGTCGGTATCCCAATACCTTGTTCAGTCTCGTTTCCGGCAAGTCACTTTACTCGTGCCGTAATGCATGATCCCGTGTCCAACACCTTGGTCACATTGAGCTCATTATGATGATGCATTACCGAGTGGGCCCAGAGATACCTCTCCGTCATACGGAGTGACAAATCCCAGTCTCGATCCGTGTCAACCCAACAGCTACTTTCGGAGATACCTGTAATGTACCTTTATAGTCACCCAGTTACGTTGTGACGTTTGGTACACCCAAGGCATTCTTACGGTATCCGGGAGTTACACGATCTCATGGTCGAAGGAAGAGATACTTGACACTTGCAAAGCTCTAGCAAAACGAACTACACGATCTTTTATGCTATGCTTAGGATTGGGTCTTGTCCATCACATCATTCTCCTAATGATGTGATCCCGTTATCAACTACATCCAATGTCCATAGTCAGGAAACCATGACTATCTGTTGATCACAACGAGCTGGTCAACTAGAGGCTTACCAGGGACTTAGTGTGGTCTAAGTATTCACACGTGTATTACGATTTCCGGATAATACAGTTATAGCATGAATACAAGACAATTATCATGAACAATGAAATATAATAATACTTTTATTATTGCATCTAGGGCATATTTCCAACACTCGCACCCCCCCACCCCTAGTCCAATTCTGTTTGGGCTGGGGGGCGCCTCCTCCTCTCTTCCACTAAGGCCCATGAAGGCCCAATAGTCCCCCGGGGGGGTTCCAGTAACCTCCCGCGAAACTTATCCGATACTTCCCGAAACCATTCCGGTGTCCGAATGTAACCTTCCAATATATCGGTCTTTACCTCTCGACCATTTTGAAAATCCTCGTCATATCTGTGATCTCATCCGGGACTCCGAACAACCTTCGGTCACCAAAACACATAACTCATATAATACATATCGTCATCGAACGTTACGCGTGCGGACCCTATGGGTTCGAGAACTATGTAGACATGATCGAGAACCATCTCCAATAAATAACCAATAGCAAAGCCTGGATGCTCACATTGGCTCCTGCATGTTCTATGAAGATCTTTATCGGTCAACCCGCACAACAACATACGTTGTTCCCTTTGTCATTGGTATGTTACTTGCCCGAGATTCGATTGTCGGTACCATCATACCTAGTTCAATATCATTACCGGCAAGTCCCTTTACTCGTTCTGTAATGCTTCATCCCGCAACTAACTCATTAGTCACATTGCATGCAAGGCTTATAGTGATGAGCATTATCGAGAGGGCCCAGAGATACATCTCCGATACACAGAGTGACAAATCATATTCTCGATCTATGCCAACCTAACAAACACCTTTGGAGACACCTGTAGAGCATCTTTATAATCACCTAGTTACGTTGTGACGTTTGCTAGCACACAAGGTGTTCCTTTGGTATTTGGGAGTTGCATAATCTCATAGTCAGAGGAACATGTAAGTCATGAAGAAAGCAATAGCAATAAAACTTAACAATCATTATGCTAAGCTAACGGATGGGTCTTGTCCATAACATCATTCTCTAATGATGTGATCCCGTCCATCAAATGACAACACATGTCTATGGTTAGGAAACATAATCATCTTTGATTAACGAGCTAGTCAAGTAGAGGCATACTAGGGACACTTTGTTTTGTCTATGTATTCACACATGTACTAAGTTTTCGGTTAATAAAATTGTAGCATGAATAATAAACATTTATCATGATATAAGGAAATATAAATAACAACTTTATTATTGCCTCTAGGGCATATTTCCTTAAGTGTCCCACTTGCACTAGAGTCAATAATCTAGATTACATAGTAATGATTCTAACATCCATGGAGTCTTGGTGTTGATCATGTTTTTCTTGTGGAAGAGGCTTAGTCAACGGGTCTGCAACATTCAGATCCGTGTGTATCTTGCAAATCTCTATGTCTCCCTCCTTTACTTGATCACGGATGGAATTGAAGCGTCTCTTGATGAGTTTGGTTCTCTTGTGAAATTTGGATTCCTTTGCCAAGGTAATTGCTCCAGTATTGATTTTCATTAGACCTGATGCACTAGGTATTACACCTAGATCAGCTATGAACTCCTTCATTTGCTGCTTCCATAGCAGCTATGCACACCGCTTCGCATGTAGATCCCGCCACGACGCTCTGCTTGGAACTACACCAACTGACAACTCCACCATTCAATATAAATACGTATCCGGTTTGTGACTTAGAGTCATCTGTATCAGTGTCAAAGCTTGCATCGACCTAACCATTTATGACAAGATTTTTGTCACCTCCATAAATGAGAAATATATCCTAAGTCCTTTTCAGGTATTTTAGGATGTTCTTGACCGCTGCCCAGTGATCCACTCCTGGATTATTTCGGTACCTCCCTGCTAAACTAATAGCAGGGCACACAACAGGTCTGGTACACAGCATTGCATACATGATAGAACCTATGGCTGAGGCATAGGGAATGACTTTAATTTTCTCTCTATCTTCTGTAGTGGTCGAGCATTGAGTCTGACTCAACTTCACACCTTGTAACACAGACAAGAAACCTTTCTTTGATTGATCCATTTTGAACTTCTTCAAAACTTTATCAAGGTATGTGCTTTGTGAAAGTCCAATTAAGCATTGATAACCCGCAAGCATACGGGATAGTTGTAGCCTCTTTCGATAAGTAAGAGTGTCGAACCCAACGAGGAGCTAAAGGTAGAACAAATACTCTCTCAAGTCCTATCGGCCACTGATACGACTCTACGCACGCTTAGTGTTCGCTTTACCTAGAACAAGTATGAAACTAGAAGTACTTTGTAGGTGTGATAGGATAGGTTTGCAAGATAATAAAGAACACGTAAATATAAACTAGGGGCTGTTTAGATAAAGAAGCAATAAAGTAAATATAGCGAGTGTGGAAAAGTGGTGGTAGGAGTTGTGGAATTGTCCCTAAGAAATTGACTATGTTACTAGACCGGTAATCACTATTGCAATTCTATTTGAGGGAGAGGCATAAGCTAACATACTTTCTCTACTTGGATCATATGCACTTACGATTGGAACTCTAGCAAGCATCCTCAACTACTAAAGATTCATTAAGGTAAACCCCAACCATAGCATTAAAGCATCAAGTCCCCTTTATCCCATACGCAAACAACCTACTTACTCGGGTATGTGCTTCTGTCACTCACGCCACCCACCATAAGCAAATCATAAACATATTGCAACCCTATAGCGGGAACCCCTCACGCTTGCGCGACATGGAGGGCACAATAGGACAACACCAATAATAAAACATGCAACTCAAACCAATCATAGCAATTCATCAATCACCGATAAGACAACGAAAATCTACTCAGACATCATAGGATGGCAACACATCATTGTATAATAATATGAAGCATAAAGCACCATGTTCAAGTAGAGGGTACAGCGGGTTGCGGGAGAGTGGACCGCTGGATATAGATGGGGGAAGGTGATGGAGATGTTGGTGAAGATGATGGAGGTGTTGATGAAGATCGTGGTGATGATGATGGCCCCCGGCAGCGCTCCGGCGCCACCGGAAGCAAGGGGGAGAGAGACCCCCTTCTTCTTCTTCTTCCTTGACCTTCTCCCTAGATGGGAAAAGGGTTTCCCCTCTGGTACTTGGCTCCCATGGCTTGGGAGGGCGAGAGCCCCTCCGAGATTGGATCTATCTCTCTGTTTCTGTGTTCTGGGATCCTTCCCCTTCAACGTTTCTTTTATATCCGGAGATCCATAACTCCTATTGGGGTGAATCTTTCACCCAGATTTTTCTCATAAAATTAGCTTTCTTGCGGCAAAAGAAGAGCATCAACCACCTTACGGGTGGCCCACGAGAGTGCCAGGCGCGCCTAGGGGGGTGGGCGCGCCCCCTATCTCCTGGCCACCTCGGGCACCGTTTCGCGTTGATTCTTCCTCCGGAAAATCCCAAATATTCCAAAAATATTCTTCATCCGTTTTTATCCCGTTTGGATTCCGTTTGATATGAGTTTCCTGTGAAACATAAAACATGCAACAAACAGGAACTGGCACTGGGCACTGGATCAATATGTTAGTCCCAAAAAATAGTATACAAAGTTGCCAAAAGTATATGAAAGTTGAATAATATTGGCATGGAACAATAAAAAATTATAGATACGACAGAGACGTATCAAGCATCTTGATCTATCTCTATAGATCTTGATGCCCAATATGTAAGCAGCTCCACCGAGGTCTTTCATTCGAAAATTCTTATTCAAGTATCCTTTTATGCTATCTAGAAATTCTGCATTATTTCCCATCAACAATATGTCATCCACATATAATATTAGAAATTCTACAGAGCTCCCACTCACTTTCTTGTAAATACAGGCTTCTCCAAAAGTCTGTACAAAACCATATGCTTTGATCACATTATCAATGGGTATATTCCAACTCCGAGAGGCTTGCACCAGTCCATAAATGGATCGCTGGAGCTTGCACATGTTCTTAGCACCTTTTGGATCGACAAAACCTTCTGGTTGCATCATATACAACTCTTCTTTAAGAAATCCATTAAGGAATGTAGTTTTTACATCCATTTGCCAAATTTCATAATCATAAAACGCAACAATTGCTAACATGATTCGGATAGACTTAAGTATCGCTACAGGTGAGAAGGTCTCATCATAGTCAACTCCTTGAACTTGTTGAAAACCTTTCGCAACAAGTCGAGCTTTGTAGACAGTAACATTACTGTCAGCATCAGTCTTCTTCTTGAAGATCCATTTATTTTCTATGGCTTGCCGATCATCGGGCAAGTCCACCAAAGTCCACACATTGTTCTCATACATGGATCCCATCTCATATTTCATAACCTCAAGCCATTTTGCGGAATATGGGCTCATCATCGCTTCCTCATAGTTCGTAGGTTCATCATGGTCTAGTAACATGACTTCCAGAATAGGATTACCGTACCACTCTGGTGCGGACCGTACTCTGGTTGGCCTACGAGGTTTGGTAGTAATTTGATCTGAAGTTTCATGATCATCATCGTTAGCTTACTCACTAATTGGTGTAGGAATCATTGGAACTGATTTCTGTGGTAAACTACTTTCCAATTCAGGAGAAGGTACAATTACCTCATCAAGTTATACTTTCCTCCCATTCACTTCTTTCGAGAGAAACTCCTTCTCTAGAAAGGATCCATTCTTAGCAACGAATATCTTGCCTTTGGATCTGTGATAGAAGGTGTACCCAACAGTTTCCTTTGGGTATCCTATGAAGACGCATTTCTCCGATTTGGGTTCGAGCTTATCAGGTTGAAGCTTTTTCACATAAGCATCACAGTCCCAAACTTAATGAAATGACAGCTTGGGTTTCTTGCCAAACCACAATTCATATGGTGTCATCTCAATGGATTTAGATCATGCCCTATTTAACATGAATGCAACCGTCTCTAAAGCATAGCCCCAAAACAATATCGGTAAATCAGTAAGAGACATCATAGATCGCACCATATCTAATAAAGTACGGTTACGACATTCGGACACACCATTACGCTGTGGTGTTCCAGGTGGCGTGAGTTGCGAAACTATCCCACATTGTTTCTAATGAAGACCAAACTCGTAACTCAAATATTCTCCTCCGTGATCAGATCGTAGAAACTTTATTTTCTTGTTACGATGATTTTCCATTTCACTCTGAAATTTTTGAACTTTTCAAATGTTTCAGACTTATGTTTCATTAAGTAGATATACCCATATCTGCTCAAATCATCTATGAAGGTCAGAAAATAATGATACCCGCCGCAAGCCTCAACACTCATCGGACCGCGTACAACGGTATGTATTATTTCCAATAAGTCAGTGGCTCGCTCCATTATTCCCGAGAAGACAGTCTTAGTCATCTTTCCCATGAGACATGGTTTGCAAGCACCAAGTGATTCATAATCAAGTGATTCCAAAAGCCCATCAGCATGGAGTTTCTTCATACGCTTTACACCAATATGACCTAAACAGCAGTGCACAAATAAGTTGCACTATCATTATTAAGTTTGCATCTTTTGGCTTCAATATTATGAATATGTGTATCACTATGATCGAGATCCAACAAGAATAGACCACTCAACAAGGGTGCATGACCATAAAAGATATTACTCATATAAATAGAACAACCATTATTCTCTGATTTAAATGAATAACCGTCTCGCATCAAATTAAGATGCAGATAAAATGTTCATGCTCAACACTAGCATCAAATAGCAATTATTCAGCTCTAAAACTAATCCTGAAGGTAGATGTAGAGGTAGCGTGCCAATGGCGATCACATCGACCTTGGAACCATTTCTGAAGCGCATTGTCACCTCATCCTTAGCCAATCTTCGTTTAATCTTTAGCACTTGTTTCGAGTTGCAAATATGAGCAACAGAACCAGTATCAAATACATAGGCGCTACTACGAGCATTAGTAAGGCACACATCAATAACATGTATATCAAATATATCTTTCACTTTGCCATCCTTCTTATCTGCCAAATACTTGGGGCAGTTTCGCTTCCAGTGACCAGTCCCTTTGCAGTAGAAGCACTTAGTTTCAGGCTTAGGTCCAGACTTGGGCTTCTTCCCGAGAGTAGCAACTTTCTTGCTATTCTTCTTGAAGTTCCCCTTCTTCCCTTTGCCCTTTTTCCTGAAACTAGTGGTCTTGTTAACCATCAACACTTGATGCTCCTTCTTGATTTCTACCTCCGCAGCCTTTAGCATTGCGAAGAGCTCGGGAATTGCCTTTTCCATCCCTTGCATATTATAGTTCATCACGAAGCCTTTATAGCTTGGTGGCAGTGATTGAAGAACTCTGTCAATGACACTATCATCAGGAAGATTAACTCCCAGCTGAGTCAAGTGCTTATGGTACCCAGACATTCTAAGTATGTGTTCACTGACAGAACTATTCTCCTCCATCTTGTAGCTATAGAACTTGTTGGAGACTTCATATCTCTCAACTCGGGCATTTGCTTGAAATATTAACTTCAATTCTTGGAACATCTCATATGCTCCATGACGTTCAAAATGTCTTTGAAGTCCCGATTCTAAGCCATAAAGCATGGGACACTGAACTATCGAGTAGTCATCAGGTCGAGCTTGCCAGACGTTCATAACATCAACATCTGCTCTTGCAGCAGGCCTTGCACCTAGCGGTGCTTCAAGGACATAATTCTTCTATGCAGCAATGAGGATAATCCTCAAGTTACGGACCCAGTCTGTGTAATTGCTACCATCATATTTCAACTTAGCTTTCTCTAGGAACGCATTAAAATTCAAGGTAACGGTAGCACGGGCCATTGATCTACAACAACATAGATATGCAAAAAACTATCAGGACTAAGTGCATGATAAATTAAAGTTCAGTTAATCATATTACTAAAGAACTCCCACTTAGATAGACATCCCTCTAGTCATCTAAATGATCACGTGATCCATATCAACTAAACCATGTCCGATCATCACGTGAGATGAAGTAGTTTTCAATGGTGAACATCTCTATGTTGATCATATCTACTATAAGATTCATGTTTGACCTTTCGGTCTTAGTGTTCCGAGGCCATATCTGTACATGCTAGGCTCGTCAAGTTTAACCCGAGTATTCTGCACGTGCAAAACTGGCTTGCACCCATTGTATGTGAACGTAGAGCTTATCACACCCGATCATCACGTGGTGTCTCGGCACGACGAACTGTAGCAACAGTGCATACTTAGGGAGAACACTTATACCTTGAAATTTAGTGAGGGATAATGCTATCGCCGTACTAAGCAAAATAAGTGCATAAAAGATGAACATCACATGCAATCAAAATATGTGACATGATATGGCCATCATCATCTTGTGCCTTTGATCTCCATCTCCAAAGCATCGTCATGATCTCCATCATCACCGGCTTGACACCTTAATCTCCATCGTAGCATCGTTGTCGTCTCGCCAACTATTGCTACTACGACTATCGCTACCGCTTAGTGATAAAGTAAAGCAATTACATGGTGATTGCATTTCATACAATAAAGCGACAACCATATGGCTCCTTCCAGTTGCCGATAACTCTGTTACAAAACATGATCATCTCATACAACAATTTATATCACATCATGTCTTGACCATATCACATCACAACATGCCCTGCAAAAACAAGTCAGACATCCTCTACTTTGTTGTTGCAAGTTTTACGTGGCTGCTACTAGCTTCTAGCAAGAACCATTCTTACCTACACATCAAAACCACGACAGCGTGGTGACGGTGTTGATGATGTGATCTGCGCAGGGCTTCGCCGACGCTATGACCGGAGGAGTAAACAGTGGAGGGGGGCACCGCACACGGCAAAGAGAACAATTGATGTGCTTTGGGGTGCTCCCGTTCCCCCGTATATAAAGGAGGAGGGGAGGAGGCGACCGGCCTAGGGGGCGCGCCAAGTGTGGAGAGTCCTACCAGGACTCCCTAGTCCTAGTAGGATTCCCCTTTCCTTTCCGGAGAAGGGGAGAAGGGGAAAGAGGTGGAGGAGGAGAAGGAAAGGGGGGGGCGCCCCCACCCCTAGTCCAATTCGGTTTGGGCTGGGGGCGCGCGCCTCCACCTAGCCACTGCCTCCTCTCTTCCACTAAGTCCCATGAAGGCCCAATAGTCCCCCGGGGGGTTCGGTAACCTCCCGGTACTTCGAAACTTATCCGAAACTTCTCGAAACCATTCCGATGTCCGAATGTAACCTTCCAATATATCAGTCTTTACCTCTCGACCATTTTGAAACTCCTCGTCATGTCCGTGATCTCATCTGGGACTCCGAACAACCTTCGGTCACCAAAACACATAACTCATATAATACATATCGTCATCGAACGTTAAGCGTGTGGACCCCATGGGTTCGAGAACTATGTAGACATGATCGAGACACATCTCCGATCAATAACCAATAGCGGAACCTGGATGCTCATATTGGCTCCTGCATGTTCTACGAAGATCTTTATCGGTCAAACCGCACAGCAACATACGTTGTTCCCTTTGTCATCGGTATATTACTTGCCCGAGATTCGATCGTCGGTATCATCATACCTAGTTCAATCTCGTTATCGGCAAGTCGCTCTACTCGTTCCGTAATGCTTCATCCCGCAACTAACTCATTAGTCACATTGCTTGCAAGGCTTATAGTGATGAGCATTACCGAGAGGGCCCAGAGATACCTCTCCGATACACGGACTGACAAATCCTATTCTCGATCTATGCGAACCCAACAAAGACCTTTGGAGACACCTGTAGAGCATCTTTATAATCACCCAGTTATGTTGTGACGTTTGATAGCACACAAGGTGTTCCTCCGGTATTCGGGAGTTGCATAATCTCATAGTCAGAGGAACATGTATAAGTCATGAAGAAATCAATAGCAATAAAACTTAACGATCATTATGCTAAGCTAACGGATGGGTCTTGTCCATCACATCATTCTCTAATGATGTGACCCCATTCATCAAATGACAACACATGTCTATTGTTAGGAAACATAGACATGTTTGATTAACGAGCTAGTCAAGTAGAGGCATATATACTAGGGACACTTTGTTTTGTCTATGTATTCACACATGTACTAAGTTTCCGGTTAATACAATTCTAGCATGAATAATAAACATTTATCATGATATAAGCAAATATAAATAACAACTTTATTATTGCCTCTAGAGCATATTTCCTTCAAATAGCTTAATAGATTAATCGGAAGGGATAACTTTGAGGTGGTTTTGTACCCTACAAACAATTTCATCTTATGTTCTTCGCTAGATATGACCTTTGGAGTGACTCTTTGTCGCACGCTGAGGGATTGTTATATCATTCAATTATGTTAGCACTGTTGAGAGATTGCACTAGTGAAAGTATGAACCCCAGGCCTTATTTTCAAGCATTGCGATACCTTTTTGCTCACTTTTGTTACTTGTTACCTTGTTTTTTTTATTATTTCAGATTACAAAAACCTATATCTGCTATCCATACTACACTTGTATCGCCATCTCTTCGCCGAACTAGTGCAGTTATACAATTTACCATTTTACTTGGTGTGTTGGGACACAAGAGACTATTTGTTATTTGGTTGCAGGGTTGTTTAAGAGAGACCATCTTCATCCTGTGCGTCCCATGGATTGATAAACCTTAGGTCATCCACTTGAGGAAAATTTGTTGTGTCCTACAGAACTCTGTGCTTGGAGGCCCAACACGGGTCTACAAGAATAAGTTGTGTAGTAGACATCAGAGGGTCTTGGTCGTTCGAGGAGGAGGTGTGGCTATGCAGTCGCCGCCATCATCGTCGTCGTCATCGGAGAGGACGATGAGCCCCTACATCCAATGGACCACCCTGTCCTGCTCCCGCTTTAACTTGTCGATCCGAGCCTGCTCCACCGCTGCCTCCTTCGTCTCCCGCTCCGACTGCTCAATAGCAAGTCGGAGCGCTTTGGCGTTCTTCCGTCGGAGGTGGCGAGCGTCCGTCACCTCATCATGAGGGACTGGCGGTAGACCTATGCAAGGAGCCGCTCGTCCTCGTCGGGCTCCACCTGCATCCCGTGGCGGCGACGTGCGGACTCCTCCACCGCGTGTCTCTTCCGTGCTCGCTGCCTCTCGCGGCGCGTGCCCCATATTCCGGAGTGCGTGTGCGGGCTGGCAGCACGGGCACTAGCACCCGCCGCTGCCCGCGTGGAGGAGCGGCCGACAGGGGAAGGAGACGACGCAGGAGGGTGCGGACTGCGTTGTCCTGGCGGAGCTGTGCGCGGGCTGGGAGGGTCTAGCTCCGGCGTCCATGCATTGGTGGTGCGGGAGCTACGGCGACGCTTCTGATCTGGAGCCGCGCGCCGACGTCCACCTTGGGCTGCTCCAATGCAATGCTGAGGGCCATCTCCTCCTCGTAGTCGAGGTTGGAGCCGAAGTCGTTGCCGGAGCTGGACATCGGAGTGGATGGGATCGGAATCGAAGAGGGAGAGGAGAGGATGGAGCGAGAGAGAGTGAGCTATGGTTCAGAGTGAGGCGTCCGGATTGGGGTTTTTGTGGGACAGCTGTGGGACCGGTGGTGGGCCAGGCCTGTCAGGCGGCGCGCCCGGGCGTTCCCAGGTCGCACCATATCCACCCTACATTTGAATTAGATATGAGGGATGCCGGTCAGCCGGGCATTTGTCCATGATTTAAGAGGTTCGGTTGAGTCAGATTTTTCCTTACATGTTAGTCCGGGAGTTTTAGGCCGGTACAAGAGGTCTGGGTGTAGATGCTCTAACTAAATTACCTAAAAGTAAAATGGATCCGTTGCTGTTGCATTATAGGGAGGAAATCGCTCGAGGCCTTGTTTTCATCTATACCTAGCCATGGGAAGCCCGGCCCGACCCGACCCGAAAAAGCCCGACCCGGCTCGGCCAGGCACTGCCCACGGCCCGGGCTCGGGTCTAGATTTTGAGCCCAAAAGCCGGGCAGGGCTGGGCCCGGGCCTGTCATTTTTGCGTTTTTCTAAAGGTCGGGCCGGGCCGGCTCGAAGCCCGACGGGCTTTTATGTGTTCGGGCTGGGCTTGGGCCTAGAAAACAGGCCTGATGGCCGGGCCCGGGCTTGGGTTTTTTGCGTCAGGCTTGGCTAGGCCCGGCCCAAAGCCCAGCCCGGCCTGAGCTATGGCCAGGTATATTCTCGTCCCACTCTTCTTCTAATAAAATATGATTTGGCAGTTCTCGTGCCAATATTTTTTTTATAAAAAGTTTTGACTAGTGGTATTTTGCTATTCCCCCGTCGTATTCTGCTCGCTCCCACCGAAGAAACCCATCGAAACCCCCCTCCCCCAGAAAAATTCCCCAAATTTGTCCGGCCAAACTCATGGACGGAGATCGACGGACGCCGGCGGCCGCGGCCGCGGCCGCATCGGCGGCATCGGTCCTTGACGACGACAACCTCCTCCGCGAAATACTCCTCTGCGTCGCCTTCCCCACCAGCCTCGTCAACGCCGCCCTCGTCTGCAAGCGGTGGCTCCTCCTCGCCTCCGCCCCGGCCTTCCTCCGCCGCTTCCGCGAGCGCAACCCGCCCCGCCTCCTCGGCGTCTGCGTCGGCTACCCGGGCAGGTATCGCTTTGTGCCCCTCCCGCGGCAGCCCCCGGAGCTCGCCGCGCCCATACGCCGCGCGACCTCCTCCTGCGACGCCGCCTTCGCCCGCAGATGCCCGCGAATCAAGCACTGCCGGAGCGGCCGCCTCATCATCGAGGTATTCCACGCCGGCAGATTTGATCACCCCCTCGTGGTGCCGGTTCTCGCCGGGGAGTCTTCAACCGTCCTCCCACTAACCCTGCTGTCCCACGCCCACCGTAACTACTGGGAGAGGCGCACTCAATTCACTGAGCTGTTCCTACCCGAGGATGGGGGCCGCGACGGCATCACCTTGGTGAATCTGTGGAAGGACCGGCAAAAAGTGTATGCGGAGGTGTGCATCCTGAGATCTGGCCGATGGTGCGTCCCTGACATGGAATCAGAGATAGAGCCCCCAAATGGCACAGTCTTCCTTGAAATGCTACCACCCGTCCATGGCAAAGTCTTCATGGTGACCAACTCTGGGTACACCGTGGGTCTAGATTTGGCCACCAGGAGTCTTTTCACCCTTGAGCTACCAGCTGGAGTGCGGAGGAACTATATGCTCTCATGCGCCGAGGATGCAGGGATCTATCTTGTCAGTGCAGACGGGTTTCAGCTCAGTGTGTGGCTCCATCGGATGTCGGGCGATGATAATGATGCAGGCTGGCTGCTGCTGGACACATTTTGTGTCCATGAGGGTCATGCATGCACACCTCGTGCAGAGGACAGTTGGGTTCCTCCTCATGATGTTTGTCTTGATGTTGTTGCAGTCGGGGACAATGCCGACTTTGTCTTCTTGGATCATCCAGCAAGTGGCACTCTGTTTTATGTTCATCTGAGGAGCAGGGTGGTTGAGAAGGTCTACCGGAGGGGGGCAGATGAATGTGGATATAAACGTGCGGCTGCTGGCCACGTACGTGTATCCCCTGTTATGATGATCTGGCCGCCTATCTTCCCAGCGCAGAACGTGGGACATGAGGAATGACCCCCCTGTGTTTGATCGTTGTACTATCTAAACTGAGTATGGCTTCTGTAATAGAGAGGTATGTACTTTGAGTTATTTCTCTACCTAGAACAGTAGATATTGCTGTCATGTAAGTTGGGTCTTAAGAACCTATGTTCATTTCTGTAAAAAACCTGAAGTTTTCAGAGGTATACTGCAATATATCCAGCAAGACTGCACTGATCTTCTAAGCTGACAGTAGTTTGTATAAGATATATTCCATATATGAGGTAATGCTCGGTTGTGTAGAAGAACTTTGAATGGTGGCCAAATAAAAATGACAAGCAGCAACTGGAAGAGAAATAACACAGGGGGGTCAGTCATTTTGTATTTACATTAAAACTGACTTCTGTTTTCCATTTTGTATGTCCACAAAACTATAATCCACCCTTCATCACTAGTTCACTGCTGATAGATGCCATAGAAGTTTTATCCCAATGTCATGCAGAAAAAAATGTGACGTGTGATGTCCACGAACTCCATGACAATGGTATTCCTCGTTACACGCACAAATGGCAGAAATAGTAAATTAGAGTGCATCCAATCCTAGCTTGTCAGGAACCTGATGAATCATCAACTGAAGCATTGATTTGATTCATACCACCACCCATTTTTCTATGTATGGTACTAATAACTAAAGTTCAGCCTATCTCGAATCCTGATTCTTCTTCATTTTTACTCATTCGAGACATCATTACAAGAATATCAAAGATTAGCCAGGTTCCTGACCGTAGCTAACTGTATGGTTTTGCCCCCTCCCAAAAGCAAAGATTACAGGAGGTGCTAGAATTCATTAGATGGAGTTTTATCCCAAATTCGCAATGGCATCCAGAAAAGGAAAATGTGCTGCATGATGTCCACAACTCCACACAATTGGTATTCCTTCTCACGCACAAATGGCAAAAGACAAGGAATTATAGTGTATCTAAACCTACCTTATCTGGAATCTGATGAAACAGCTGAAGCATTGATTCAGTTGATACCACCAAAATTCAGCCTATCTCGAATCTTGATTCTTCACACCATTTTTCTATATACCATACTAACAACAAAAGTTCAGCCTGTCTCGGATCTTGATTCTTCTTCATCTTTACTTATTCGAGACGCTATTAAAGAATTATTGAAGATCAGCCACTCCCCTGGCCATAGCTAACTGTATGATTTTGGCCCCTCCCAAAAGGTGGTAGCTAGAACTAAGTTTTCTTGCCATGTCTCCTTTGATACAATGACAAAATCACCATAGGAACAGTGCCATTTTTATACCTTTGAATGTAATTTCTATGAAAGGAAAGGTAAATGGTGAACTTGTGGCTTTATCTATAAAGTCGGGCTAACGCCTTTTCTCTAAAAAAAAATGGTGAACTCAAGATTTTCTCGTTTGGTCTGTATAATCTTCAGTGGTTGGCTGGTTGCTTAACTAAAATCTGGTCTAGAAAGGATAAAAGTACAGTCAAGTCAAGGAATTCGAAACAGTCAAACCGATATCTCTCCCTTTATGATGATCTGGCTGCCTGTTTTCCCGGCACGGAATGTAGGGCATGATCAGGTGGAAAGTTCCCCCCTGCGTTTGATCTTTGTAATATCTTCACTGGGTATGACTTCTGTAATAGGAAGGTATGTTGCTGATGAGGTAATGGAAATTGATGAGGGAAAAATTATCCAGATTGGTTTGATTGCATCTCCTTTGACTAATGTATGTTGTTTCACTATGTTTAATTCCACTCCTTAGTTTGAAACGTGTTTTTGCATGCATTGATTTTTTCATGACTGTCTAACAATGTGTGCAACTCTATCTGCAGTCGTGCAAGATTCATCTTAATAACATCTGTCATTTCATTAAATGAACTTGAAGTTTCACAGAAGCGTATTGTGAGATATCAACCAGAACTGCACTGAATCTTCTAAGCTTGACTGCAGTGTTTATAAGATATTTTCCAATATGAAGACTTGTTGATAATGAAGATTTTATCATGGCGATCAGTAGTGTAAAAATTCCTTGGGAAGACAGGTAAGTAAAAATGAGGAGCAGCAATTGGAACAGAATGACTGAAAGTACAACTTGTGGTAGGGAAGCTTCATTTGTGTTCTGGACAGGTATGGCTCAAATGATACAACAAGGTGAGCATGTTGAAAGTTAGTTGTGATATCCATCTTCCACATTAGAAGTTATTTATTTTTTCCAAAATATTTTTGTCCAGTCCGTCCATCATCACTAGTTCACTACTTGTAGTTGTAGGGGAGATTTTTAGGTGTGTTTTCTACTTAATTTTGTGGTATCCATTAGATAAAGGGGTTTTAGATGTGATGCATCATGTCCACTGGTATTCCTTCTCACGCACAAATGGCAAAAGAGGCAATTAGAGTGTATCTAAACCTAGCTTAATCAGGAACCTGTTAAATCATCAGCTGAAGAATTGATTCAGTTGGTACCACAAAATTTAAGCCTATCTCGAATCTTGATTCTTCACGCCATTTTTCTATGTATGATACTAACAACAAAAGTTCAGCCTGTCCCGAATCTTGATTCTTCTTCATCTTTACTTATTCGAGACACTATTTAAAAATAAATATCAAGGATCAGCCACCCTCGTGGTCATAGCTAACTGTATGATTTTGGCCTCTCCGAATTCTCAAAAGCAAAGATTAGAAAAGGTGGTTGAATAGAACCTTTAGACAGAGAACATATATTCTTCCCGATTAGCCACATCTCATAGAGATTCCCTTGCACCTCAATCAAGCCTGCAACACTGCGCCGACCACTCCCTCTTCACCCGCCGCAGTCATCTATAAATAAGCACCGTTGGATCATCACCATCATCCAACTCCAAGAAACCACAGCCTACATCAAGCTCAAGTTAAGTGAGCTGACCAGAATATATCGATCACAAAACCCGAAGAACAGCAGCATACAGGCTAGCCACCAATTCGCTTGATCTGCAATGGCAGAAACTGTGACGAAGCTGGTGTCACAGCGGGCGGTGGTGATCTTCGGGGCGAGCAACTGCTGCATGTGCCACGCAGTGAAGACGCTCTTCACGGAGCTGGGCGTGAGCTGGGTGGTGCACGAGCTGGACAAGGACCCCCGCGGGAAGGACGTCGAGAGGGCGCTCGCCAGCATGGTCAGACGGAGCCCGCCCGTGCCAGCGGTCTTCATCGGTGGCAGGCTCGTCGGTCCCACAGACAAGGTCATGACGCTGCACCTCAGTGGCCAGCTGGTGCCGCTCCTCCGCCAGGCCGGCGCCCTTTGGCTCTGAACTGAAGAGTCAGGGACAGCAGTGGCTGTGCGTGCGTGCAGTTATGCGTGATCATAAGAGATCATATAGTGCGTGCAGTGCAGCTACATAATTTTGGAAAGGTCATCAAACATATTAAGGGTCATGATCTTTCAGTTGTACCTCTTGTTGTCATATGACAGAAGGAAAGGATGTTTGGCAAGAGATGAGCATCCTGAGCAATATAAAAGGAGCTTATGCTTATCTTGTGTTGATTAATTTAGCTAGCTGTTGTGCTAAGGCCGTGAGAGAATCCACGGTATATATAGAGCCTGTTCGGAACCTCTCCAATCTCAAAACTCCGCTCCGCACTGTAGAGGAAACGAGGAGCTCGGTTTGAGCCACTCCCTGAAATTGTGCTGCCACTCCCTCTGCTCCGGGAACCGCAGTTCTGGAGCAGAGAGGATCCGAACAGGTCCATAGTATCATATCACACACATTTTTCTCGGAGCCATAGAATACTCCGTAGATAACCGGAGTGATTCCGAGAGGTTAGTATGTTTATGTAGATACCTGATCCAGTGAGCTCAGTTTGTTGAGGTAGATGCACTGGCCCAATTGGCTCGGCATGCTGAGTGCTGATGTGGCACACTGCATTTGAAAGATACTGCTGATGTGGCACACTGCATTTGGAAGACACTGCTGATGTGGCACACTGCATTTGAAAGACACTCTGCTGATGTGGCACACTGCATTTGTAAGACACTATGCTGATGTGGCACACTGCATTTGAAAGACACTGCTGATGGCATGGCGTATTCATATGTAGTATCTCTTGCCAGGATAGTTCCTTTGGTGCCAAGGCAAAATCCTGAAAGTGATGGGTACTCCCACCGTTCCTAAATATAAGTCTTTTTAGAGATTCCACTATGGACTACATACGGAGCAAAATGAGTGAACTACACTCTAAAATATGTCTATACATATCCGTATGTAGTTTGTAGTGGAATCTCTAAAAAGACTTACATTTAGGAACGGAGGGAGTATATATCATGCATGGGAAGAAACCAAATTTTACATGAAAACAATTTGACGTTGAGCTCAGTATCCTCCAAGACGCAAACTTGTCAGTTTCCATCATCAAACTTTGGTGCCTGTGTCAACGCCCCTGACGGAGAAGCCCCACCAGCAGACGTGGCCCAGCACGGACAGGCGCGGTCCAGCCGCGCCCGCAAGCCCAACAGCAAGTACCTCGGCCCTGAATGGAAGACGGCCCAGCCCAGGACTACCACCACTACTTAAGCGCATCTCACTCACAAGCGAAGGCATCCAGTGGATCCCCGAACCCGGCGGCGGCGGCTACCTGACCTAGTTCATCTCGCAAGAACACTAGCCCCTTTCTTGTAATCCGATCTGTACCAGCTACCACTTCAGAGAGTTGTAATAGATCGATTCCACTAGTTGCTACTATATCCTGTCCCTCACAGCCTGCTTGCGATGAAACCCAAAACCGTCGAGAGCAGAGCAGAGTCAAGAACGCAGGAAGCAGGGCAGAGCCAGAAAGGAGAAATTGAGCTGCTGCTATGGCCCGTTTGCCATGTCACCGCTGAAACAAATCAATATAGGCAGCCTAGGCGGTCGTAGTTTATTTTTTTTTTTCTAAAAAGAGCAACACAAGGTCAGGTGATTCTTGGGATTCGTATCCAGACCGTCTTCTGACGTAAAAAGAACTGCTGCCGAGGGACGTAGATCGGCCAGCACCGTCCATCCATCATCTATCATCTGGCGTAAAAAGAAATACTGCCGAGGGAATCGATCCTGGAGACGACCCGATTCCCTCACGGCTGCCTTTTCTGTTGGTCTGTCGCCGTTTGTACTTCAAATTTCAACTATCAATTTCTTTCATGACAAAAGGGAAACCTTGAACAATTTCAAATTAATGTGATGATGAAAGATTGATCTAGTTGTGTGAGCCCTTCACGAGGAAGACAACAAGAGGAAGACAGACGCACAAAATCGAAGAGCAGGGTAGCTCGTCCCGATGGTGATCGTTTCTTCTGCCAAGGGAAGGCGACCTTTTTCGTTGTGGTCTCGTTCTCACGCCTTTCCTACTCGTACATTAGTTCTTCCTGTGTTCAGTCTTGTGATGACTCTAGAATATCAAATTAAAAAAAAAGGTGATTATCGTGTACCAGCCCGTGGTTGGATGGTTAGGAGGATAGTGGTATCCCCAGCCCATCAGATTTCAAGTCCTACACTTGACATTGGTGCTCGCATTATTCCTGAATTTATTTCAGGCTTCCGGTGATGTTTGTTCAGTGGGCGGAGATGTTCCCCTCGACTGCGAGGCGCCAGCGGTGACTTTGTAAAACCTCAATATGGTATATCAGCTCAGTCTCTTAAAGGTGCTCATAGGGATATGATGTGTGTGCGTATGTTCATAGGGATGAATAAATGCTCATGTATGTGAGCTACTTTGATTGTACCGTGTTAAAAAAAGTTGATTAATGAGAGCTCCGTTGATGTGTTTAGGGGGTTGCACCGAAGAAGTGTCCTGAGAATTACACTAGTAATCCATCATTTCATGGATTAAAAAAAATCTTGTATTGAACATTAATACATAACTCAACTTGCTCCTGTTCTCTCACCAAACTTGTCGGCCAATGTGTTGCAGTCCCTCCTACCCTTACGTTGAACTGGGCTGCACTGTCGTCTGTGGGTTGTAGTTCGCGGCGCAGGTCTGGTGATGGATGGTGTTGGGTTTACGCCAGACGATCTACTTCCGATTCTTGGGACCTTTCACGCTCGATTTATGACTTGAGACAGAAATATAATATAATTCACTTGGAGAGAGTGTAGTTAGATATACTACTAGATGTGTGCAGGTATGCTTGGGATGCGTAATTTTTGTCAATTTGCATATGTGGCCGAGTAGGGACACACTAAGCTAGTGCAGTGTAAAAACCATGTTCTGCACATCGTTTGGTATACTACATTGCACCACCGAGCACTTCAATGCCTGGCGTTTGGTTGCCATGCAGTTCGGGTTTAAGGCCGTGAACGTGCAAAACATGGCGTTTGGTTGAGCACGACATGTGATGTTCTCACCTCTCCTCACTTCACACTGTATATGTGGTGAACTACACACTACATTATTAGAACATCACGCTACAAATGCAATACGAATTAAACAATTTTGCAATGAAATAGTAGTTCGTCCTAGCTCCTAACAAATAGCACCACAAGTTAATAGCCATGTGGCTTAATAGGGGATAGTTCATCGATGACTTAATTAGGGGGTGTCCATCATGTGTTGTTGTTGCTTCTTCCTGTCATGCTGTTGCTGATACTTCATCTTCATCTGCTACTGCTTCCTCTCCTGTTGTTGATGTTGTTCTTCAGATCCTTGTGGTTCATCTGTTTGCCCATATTGCCTCAGCCCATTCCATCCTTTTGGTCTTCCAAGCTTCACTGTCATGTGCCTCCACACCATGAAGGGAGTCATCATCATCGGCAGTCACATCTTCCTCCTCCGACCCGAACTCTTCATAACCCCGTTGCAGGATCTAGTTATGCAGAATGCAACAAACAAGAACAAGCTTAACTTGAGTGGGGTAAGGGTGGAATGGCTTCTGATCCAAGATCTTAAATCGATTCTCCAGAGCTTCAAATGCCCTCTCAACCGTGACTCTAAGGCTGGAGTGTCTGAGATCGAACAATTCTTGCGCAATCCTAGGGTAGTTCCTAGAAGAGAACTCATTCATATGGTACCTGGTTTTCCTGAAGGGTGGAAGAATACCAGGCCAACATGCATAGCCAGCATATCCTAGGTTGAACTTGCCATCAAGGTTATTGATGCTATCATGCCTTGCCATGCTGTCAGCAAGAATTTAGCATCATGGGGCGATCCGTCCCAGCCAACCAACACATATGTGAACTTCAGATCGAAGTCAACAGCAGCAAGAACATTCTAGCTAGTGTATTGCTTTCTACCCCCTATATGTTGTAGCATGTGGCACTCTAGCAGTGATGTGAGTACAATCTATGGTGCCAATACAATCATGTGATGGCATGCAAACGTATTCCTATGGCTATATGACAACATTACAAGCATGTTATGTCATGAAATACGAGTAATGCTCACCTTCAAATACGGATACCATCTTGGGCTCGTGGGAATCTTGTGCCGAGTTTGCCCGGCTGGTGCCGTAATCATCTCCCCTCTGGAGCCCCCCAATGGCATACAACACTTGTTTGAAATATCGAGAAATGGTCTCATTGGAGCTCCTGAATGTGTTGTGAATAACCCCGAACTTCTGATTATGACCGATGGCATGAAGGACACATGGCAACTTGCTCTTCCACAGAGGTGTGGATGTTATCTTTTAGTAACACCATGTTCCTAAAGGTCTTCACAAGCATGGCAAATGGTGCTCGACGCATTCAAAGCATGTTAGCATCAACATCGTTGTTGTTGTGGATGTGGTTCAGATTGGCGATCCTCTTTGTATCTTGGATGAACAATGGACCATACCTAATGACAAGATTTTCACTACGACGAACTGCTCTTTGGTAAACAAACACCATCTAGGCCCGTATCACTGCTATGAGTGTTGCTTACTAAATCACCAACTTTGTTCGTTCATCTAGACATCGATGTATTGGTAAGCAATGGCAAAATCTAAGCAACATCATGCCTAGTGAATGAATATAGGAGGGGGGGGGGGGTTGTATGCTTACCAGGTTTGGAGCTGACGAGGAGGACGGAGGCCATGGCTGAGACGAGGACGATGAGACAGAGCCGGAGAAGAAGGGGAGAAGCAGCTCCTGCTAGCGGTTAGTGATACTGGCGCCAACATCGTCGACGCTTGCGCGGATCTAAGTCACCGCCGTCGGTGGAGAACTGAGGAGAGGATAGTCCTAGAGCAAGAGGTGAGCGAGCAATGGGGGTGAGCCTAGATTTCCTAACATCCTGCGCGGTAGATTTCGGCTTGCCGCCATCTCCGCGCCTGATCCCCCTACATCGTCGTGCACGGCGTTTGACTTTTTGCGTCCAACTCATCCTGGTTCGCTGGAAGGTCCATGCGAGCATCCTAGCGAGCCAGGCTGTGGGATGCTTTAAGGTCCATGCGCGTGCAAGCTAGGCCCCCAAGTATGCTACCAAACGCATTTTGGCACCCACTGGGCCTGCTTGGGGGATATGCAAGTAATCAAATACATCCTTGGTGATTCGAGTGTGTGGTGGTAGGGGTCAGTAGCAGCACAAATTCGCGTTATCCTATCCTCCTATTTATTCATTCACTCACTCGTACTGCGGCGCGCCAACAGAGCGCGATGCGATCGATGGATGTGATAACCCACAAGTATAGAGGATCGTAACAGTTTTCGAGGGTAGATTATTCAACCCAAATTTATTGATTCGACACAAGGGGAGCCAACGAATATTTACAAGTATTAGCAGTTGAGTTGTCAATTCAACCACACCCGGAGAACTAAATATCTGCAGCAGAGTGCTCAGTAGCACAGTAGTATGATAATTTGATAGAAGTGGTAGCAGCAATAGTAACGGTAACAGTAACAATAGCAGTTTTATAGTGATTGTAACATCAGTAATAACTTAGCAAAGATCAATATATGAAAAGCATAGGTATTGCATTAGTGATGGATAATTATGCTGGATGACATTCATCATGTAACAGTCACAACCTAGAGCGACAGAGAACTAGCTCCAATTTATCAATGTAATGTAGGCATGTATTCTGTATATAGTCATACATGCTTATAACAAGAACTTGCATGACATCTTTTGTCCTACCCTCCCGTGGCAGCAGGGTCCATAAAGAAACTAAGGGATATTAAGGCCTCCTTTTTATAAAGAACTGGAACAAAGCATTAGCACTTAGTGAATACATGAACTCCTCTGATACGTCCATTTTGCATCATGCTTTTATATCGATATTTATTGCATTATGGGTTGTTATTACACGGTTATGTCACAATACTTATGGCTATTCTCTCTTATTTTACAAGGTTTAACATGAAGAGGGAGAATGCCGGCAGCTGGGATTCTGGGCTGGAAAAAGAGTAAACATTGGAAACCTATTCTGCATAGCTCCAAAAGTCCTGAAACTCCACGGAAGTCATTTTTGGAATTAATGATAATTATTCAGCAAAAGAAATACCTGGGGGGGGGGTGGCACCCACCGTCCACGAGGGTGGGGGGCGCGCATGCCCCCCTGCCTCGTGGCCCCCCTAGCAGCCCTCCGGTGGTCATCTTCTGTTACATGCAGTCTTTTACCCTGCAAAAAATCATAAGCAAGCTTACGGGATCAAATTCCGCCGCCACGAGGCGGAACCTTGGCGGAAGCAATCTAGGGCTCCGGCGAAGCTGTTATGTCGGGGAAACTTCCCTCCGGGAGGGGGAAATCATCACCATCATCATCACCAACGATCCTCTCATCGGGAGGGGGTCAATCTCCATCAACATCTTCACTAGCACCATCTCCTCTCAAACCCTGGTTCATCTCTTGTATCCAATCTTTGTACCCAAACCTCAGATTGGTACCTGTGGGTTGCTAGTAGTGTTGATTACTCATTGTAGTTGATGCTAGTTGGTTTATCTGGTGGAAGATCATTTGTTCAGATCCTTAATGCATATTAATACTCCTCTGATCATGAACATGAATATGCTTTGTGAGTAGTTACATTTGTTCCTGAGGACATGGGTGAAGTCTTGCTATTAGTAGTCATGTGAATTTGGTATTCGTTTGATATTTTGATGAGATGTATGTTGTCTCTCCTCTAGTGGTGTAATGTGAATGCCGACTACATGACACTTCACCATTATTTGGGCCTAGAGGAAGGCATTGGTAAGTAATAAGTAGATGATGGGTTGCTAGAGTGACATAAGCTTAACCTAGTTTATAAGTTGCTTCGTAAGGGGCTGATTTGGATCCATATGTTTCATGCTATGGTTAGGTTTACCTTAATACTTCTTTTGTAGTTGCGGATGCTTGCGATAGGAGTTAATCATAAGTGGGATGCTTGTCCAAGAAAGGGCAGTACCCAAGCACCGGCCCACCCACATATCAAATTATCAAAGTAACTAACGCGAATCATATAAAAACTAGCTTGACGATAATTCCCATGTGTCCTCAGGAGCGCTTTTCTCATTATAAGAACTTTTCCAGGCTTGTCCTTTGCTACAAAAAGGATTGGGCCACCTTGCTGCACTTTATTTACTTTCATTGCTTGTCACCCATTACAAATTATCTTATCACAAAACTATTTGTTACCTACAATTTCAGTGCTTGCAGAGAATACCTTACTGAAAACCGCTTGTCATTTCCTTCTGCTCCTCGTTGGGTTCGACACTCTTGCTTATCGAAAGGACTACGATAGATCCCCTATACCTGTGGGTCATCAAGACTCTTTTCTAGTGCCATTTTTAGGGAGTGAAGCGCCTTTGGTGAGTGGAACTTGGTAAGGAAACATTTATATAGTGTGCTGAAATTTACTGTCACTTGTTACTATGGAAACTAATCCTTTGAGGGGCTTGTTCGGGGTATCTTCACCCCGACCAGTAGAGCAAAGAGTTGCTCCTCAACCTACTGAACCTACTGAAAATGTTTACTTTGATATTCCTTCGGGTATGGTAGAGAAACTGCTAGCTAATCCCTTTGCAGGAGATGGAACATTGCATCCTGATTTACACCTTATCTATGTGGATGAAGTTTGTGGATTATTTAAGCTTGCAGGTATGACCGATGATGTTGTTAAGAACAAGGTCGTCCCTCTATCTTTGAAGGAAGACACATTGACATGGTATAGGCTATGTGATGATACGGGATCTTGGGACTATAAACGATTGAAATTGGAATTTCACCAGAAGTTCTATCCTATGCATCTTGTTCATCGTGATCTTAATTATATATATAATTTTTGGCCTTGCGAAGGAGAAAGCATCACTCAAGCTTGGGGGAGTCTTAAGTCAATGTTATATTCATGCCCCAATCATGAGTTCTCAAGAGAAGTGATTATTCAAAAAATGTATGCTCGGCTTTCTCTCAATGATCGCACCATGCTCGATACTTCTTGTGTTGGGTCTTATATGATGAAGACTATTGAATTAAAGTGGGATTTATTGGAAAGAATTAAACGCAACTCCGAAGATTGGGATTCGGACGATGGTAAGGAGTCAGGTATGACACCTAAGTTTGATTGTGTTAAATCTTTTATGGATACCGATACTTTTCGTGGATTTAGCACTAAATATGGACTTGACTCTGAGATAGTAGCTTCCTTCTGTGAATCATTTGCTACTCACGTTGATCTCCCTAAGGAGAAGTGGTTTAAATATAATCCTCCCACTGAAGTAAAAGTAGTTGCACCTGTTACAGTTGAAGAAAAGACTATCACTTATAATGATCCCATTGTTCCTACTACTTATGTTGAGAAACCACCATTCCCTGTTAGGATAAAGGATCATGCTAAAGCTTCAACTGTGGTTCGTAAGAGTAATACTAGAACATATACACCTCCTGATCAAATTAAAGTTGAACCTAGTATTGCTATGGTTAAAGATCTCTTGGCCGATAATATTGATGGGCATGTTATTTATTTCTGTGAACAGGCTGCTAACATTGCTAGACCTGATTCTAAGATACATAGACCTGTTGTAAGCATGCCTGTTATTTCTGTTAAAATAGGAGATCATTGTTATCATGTCTTATGTGATATGGGTGCTAGTGCTAGTGCAATAACTTTTTCCTTATATGAAGAAATTATGCATGATATCGCACCCGCTGAAATAGAAGATATTGATGTTACAATTAAGCTTGCAAATAGAGATACTATTTCACCAATGGGGATTGTTAGAGATGTCGAAGTCTTGTGTGGGAAAGTTAAATACCCTGCTGATTTTCTTGTTCTTGGTTCCCCACAAGATAGCTTTTGTCCCATTATATTTGGTGGACCCTTCTTGAATACTGTCAATGCTAGGATTGATTGCAAAAAGGATGTTGTTACAATTGGCTTGGGGGATATGACACATGAGTTTAATTTTGCTAAGTTTCGTAGACAACCCCATGATAAAGAATTGCCTAGTAAGGATGAAATTATTGGTCTTGCTTCTATTGCCGTGCCTCCTACTAATCCGTTAGAAAAATATTTGCTAGACCATGAAAATGATATGTTTATGAATGAAAGAAGGGAAATAGATGAAGTATTCTGTAAACAGGGTCCTATTTTAAAACACAACTTACCTATTGAAATCCTAGGGGATCCTCCTCCACCCAAGGGTGATCCCGTGTTTGAGCTTAAACCATTACCTGATACTCTTAAATATGCTTATCTTGATGAAAAGAAGATATATCCTGTTATTATTAGTGCTAACCTTTCATAGCAGGAAGAGGAAGATTATTGAAAACTCTGAAGAAGCATCGTGCTGCTATTGGATATACTCTTGATGATCTTAAGGGCATTAGTCCCACTCTATGCCAACACAAAATAAAATTGGAATAAGATGCCAAACAAGTTAGAGATCATCAACGATGGTTAAATCCTAAGATGAAAGAAGTGGTAAGGAAGGAAATACTAAAGCTCCTTGAGGCAGGTATAATTTATCCCATTGCTGATAGTCAGTGGGTAAGTCATGTCCATTGTGTACCTAAGAAGGGAGGTATTACTGTCGTTCCTAATGATAAAGATGAATTGGTCCCGCAAAGAATTATTACATGTTATAGGATGGTAACTGATTTCCGCAAATTAAATAAAGCTACTAAAAAGGATCATTACCCTTTACCTTTTAATATTGATCAAATGCTAGAAAGACTATCCAAACATACACATTTCTGCTTTTTAGATGGTTATTCTGGTTTCTCTCAAATACTTGTGTCAGCAGACAATCAAGCAAAGACTACTTTTACTTGCCCTTTTGGTACTTTTGCTTATAGACACATGCCTTTTGGTTTATGTAATGCACCTGCTACC
Source organism: Triticum aestivum (assembly GCF_018294505.1). NCBI lineage: Eukaryota > Viridiplantae > Streptophyta > Magnoliopsida > Poales > Poaceae > Triticum > Triticum aestivum. The sequence goes on from NC_057801.1 coordinate 765,004,336, forward strand.
TTTCAAAGATGCATGATGGATATATTCTCTGGCTTCTGTGAAAAGATTTGTGAGGTATTCATGGATGATTTCTCCGTCTATGGGTCCTCCTTTGATGATTGCTTGAGCAACCTTGATCGAGTTTTGCAGAGATGCGAAGACACTAGTCTCGTCTTGAATTGGGAAAAGTGCCACTTTATGGTTAATGAAGGCATTGTCTTGGGGCATAAAATTTCTGAAAGAGGTATTGAAGTTGATAAAGCTAAAGTTGATGCTATTGAAAAGATGTCGTGTCCCAAGGACATTAAAGGTATAAGAAGTTTCCTTGGTCATGCCGGTTTTTATAGGAGGTTCATTAAGGACTTTTGTAAAATCTCTAGGCCTCTGACAAATATATTGCAAAAAGATATTCCCTTTGTCTTTGATGATGATTGTGTAGAAGCATTTGAAATACTTAAGAAAGCTTTGATTTCTGCACCTATTGTTCAACCACCTGATTGGAATTTACCCTTTGAAATTATGTGTGATGCTAGCGATTATGTTGTAGGTGCTGTTCTAGGATAAAGAGTCGATAAGAAGTTAAATGTTGTTCAATATGCTAGTAAAACTCTTAAGCACTTCACAGAGAAACTATTCTACTACTGAAAAAGAATTCTTAGCAGTTGTATGTGCTTGTGATAAGTTCAGACCTTGTATTGTTGATTCTAAAGTAACTATTCACACTAATCATGCTGCTATTAAATATCTTATGGAAAAGAAAGATGCTAAACCTAGACTTATTAGATGGGTTCTCTTGCTCCAAGAATTTGACTTGCATATTATTGATAGAAAGGGAGTTGAGAACCCCGTTGCAGACAACTTATCTAGGTTAGAGAATGTTCTTGATGATCCACTACCTATTGATGATAGCTTTCCTGATGAACAATTAGCGGTCATAAATGCTTATCGTACTGCTCCATGGTATGCTGATTATGCTAATTACATTGTTGCTAAATTTATACCACCTAGTTTCACATACCAGCAAAAGAAAAAGTTCTTTTATGATTTAAGACATTACTTCTGGGATGACCCACACCTTTATAAAGAAGGAGTAGATGGTGTTATTAGACGTTGTGTACCTGAGCATGAACAGGAACAGATCCTACGCAAGTGTCACTCCAAGGCATATGGAGGACACCACGCTGGAGATAGAACTGCACATAAGGTATTGCAATCCGGTTTTTATTGGCCTACTCTCTTCAAAGATGCCGTAAGTTTGTCTTGTCTTGTGATGAATGTCAAAGAATTGGTAATATTAGTAGACGTCAAGAAATGCCTATGAATTATTCTCTTGTTATTGAACCATTTGATGTTTGGGGCTTTGATTATATGGGACCGTTTCCTGCCTCTAATGGATATACACATATTTTAGTTGTTGTTGATTACGTTACTAAGTGGGTAGAAGCTATTCCAACTAGTAGTGTGATCATAACACCTCTATTAAGATGCTTAAAGAAGTTATTTTTCCGAGGTTTGGAGTCCCTAGATACTTAATGACTGATGGTGGTTCACATTTTATTCATGGTGCTTTTCGTAAAATGCTTGCTAAGTATGACGTTAATCATAGAATTGCATCTCCTTATCACCCACAATCTAGTGGTCAAGTAGAATCGAGTAATAGAGAGCTCAAATTAACTTTGCAAAAGACTGTTAATAGATCTAGAAAGAATTGGTCCAAGAAACTTGATGATGCATTATGGGCCTATAGAACTGCATATAAGAATCCTATGGGTATGTCTCCATATAAAATGGTTTATGGAAAAGCATGTCACTTACCTCTCGAACTAGAACATAAGGCATATTGGGCTATTAAAGAGCTCAATTATGATTTCAAACTTGCTGGTGAGAAGAGGTTATTTGATATTAGCTCACTTGATGAATGGAGAACCCAGGCTTATGATAATGCCAAGCTGTTTAAAGAAAAAGTTAAAAGATGGCATGACAAAGGGATACAAAAGCGTGAGTTTAATGTAGGTGATTATGTGTTGCTATTCAACTCCCGTTTAAGATTTTTTGCAGGAAAACTTCTCTCTAAATGGGAAGGTCCTTACCTTATCGAGGAGGTATATCGTTTCGGTGCCATAAAAATCAACAACATCGAAGGCACAAATCTGAAGGTGGTGGACGGTCAAAGAATCAAACATTATATCTCAGGTAACCCAATAAATGTTGAAACTAATATTATTGAAACCATAACCCTGTAGGAATACATAAGAGACACTTTCCAGAATGTTTCAGACTTCGAAAAGGAATAGGTATGTGGTACGGTAAGTAAACCGACTCCAAAACTGTTCTAGTAGAAATTTTTCTCCGTTTTGGAATATTTAAGAAAATAGGAAAATAAGAAGTAGTCTGGGAAAGACACGAGGCGTCCACGAGGGTGGAGGGCGCGCCCTACCTTACTGGGCGCGCCCCTGCCTCGTGGGCACCTCGTGTGCTCTCCGGACTCTGTTTTCTTGCACGATACTTCTTTTGGTCGGTAAAAAATCATTATATAATCTCCCGAAGGTTTTGACCACCGCATCACGCAAATATCCTCTGTCTTTGTTTCCAGCTGTTTTTCTGACAGATCTAGAGCACCATGACGTCTCCAAGCGCTCCCAAGGACAAGTTTTTCGAGAGGGTCATCAACCCCTACCTCGCAGAGGTGCTACATCACCCTCAAACCATTGAGATGCGTGAGGGGGTGCTGCACATCCGCGATGTGGAGGGACCAAGGAGTACTAGAAGCATGGAGACAAAGCTCGAAGCGATGGAATAACAAGTTTTCAAGTGCGAAGGAATGGTGGAGCACAGACTTAATGCCAACCAGATGATGATCGCGAAGTTTACCAACAAGCACAAGCTGGATGCCAAGAACAATGGGGAGACCATCTTCAAGCTTCATGAGAAAATCGAGCACCTCCAAGCCCAGATCTATGACCTGCAAAACCAAAACTGTGAGTATGAATATAGATTCAAGAGGATGAGTTTGGCTGCAGATTTGAGGATCCCGGAGACTCGATCATCCTTCTATGATGGTGAGCCTATGCCTTGGAAGACGGACGACAAGCCTACATCATCAACAACTCCTTCTTCACCACCTCCGAGGACATAAACACATGGGTATGGGCACTCCCCTTGGCAACTGTCAAGCTTGGGGGAGTTGCCCCGGTATCGTATCACCATCACACTCCTATCTTTATCGTTTTACTTAGTTCGATCCTTTTGGTAATATCTTGATCTAGTAGAATAAAGTTTTGGTATGAATTAGTTTTGAGTTTTGCTTTGTGATCCCTCTATGTAATCGAGTCCGTGAGCTATATATAATAAAGATTAGTGTTGAGTCAAGGGCTTTGCTATCTTGCTATGATCTTGAGAAAGTAGAAAGAATAAAAAGAAATAAAAGAGTTCATATTGATCTTATGGGTAGTAATGACTTCACACATAAAGATTATGAGGCTTAAAAGTTGTTGAGAGTTGGCAAACATAGTTTTGGTCATCATTGCAATTAATAGGAAGTAATAAAGAAAGAGAGGTTTTCACATATAAATATACTATCTTGGGCATCTTTTATGATTGTGAGTACTCATTAAAGTATGACATGCTAAAGAGTTGATGTTGGACAAGGAAGACAACCTAATGGGTTATGTTTTCTCACATCTCAGTTAAAGTATGTTATCATGGATCATTCAAACATGTTGAGCTTGTCTTTCCCCCTCATGCTAGCCAAATTCCTTGCACCAAGTAGAGATACTACTTGTGTTTCCAAAAACCCTTAAACTCAGTTTTGCCATGAGAGTCCACCATACCTACCTATGGATTGAGTAAGATCCTTCAAGTAAGTTGTCATGTTGTATGCAATAAAAATTGCTCTCTAAATATGTATGACTTATTAGTGCGGAGAAAATAAGCTTTATATGATCGTGTGATATGGAAGTAATAAAAGTGACGGACTGCATAATAAAGGTCCATATCACAAGTGGCAATATAAAGTGACGTTCTTTTGCATTAAGATTTCGTGCATCCAACCAAAAAGCACATGACAACCTCTGCTTCCCTCTGCGAAGGGCCTATCTTTTACTTTATGTCTTTTACATTATGCAAGAGTCAAGGTGATCTTCACCTTTCCCTTTTACATTTTATCCTTTGGCAAGCACCTCATGTTGGAAAGATCCTTATATATATATATCCAATTGGATGTAAGTTAGCATGAACTATTATTGTTGGCATTTCCCTTGAGGTAAAATGTTGGGAGGCAATACTATAAGCCCCTATCTTTCTCTGTGTGCGACTAAAACTCCATAATCATAAATATTGGGTGAGTGTTAGCAATTGTGGAAGACTAAATGATAGTTGAGTATGTGGACTTGCTGGAAAGCTCTATTCTTGACTCTTTCCGAGGTTATGATAAATTGCAATTGCTTCAATGACTGAGATTATAGTTTGTTAGTTCTCAATGAAGTTTCTGAATCATACTTGACATTGTGAATAGATTGTTACTTGAGCATAAGAAATCATATGACAAAATATATATATGTTACTGTTATAAGAATGATCATGATGCCCTCATGTCTGTATTTTATTTTTATCGACACCTCTATCTCTAAACATGTGGACATATTTTTCGATATCGGCTTCCACTTGAGGACAAGCGAGGTCTAAGCTTGGGGGAGTTGATACGTGCATTTTGCATCATGCTTTTATATCGATATTTGTCACATTATGGGTTGTTATTACACGTTATGTCACAATACTTATGCTATTCTCTCTTATTTTACAAGGTTTAACATGAAGAGGGAGAATGTTGACAGCTGGGATTCTGGGCTGGAAAAGGAGGAAATATTAGAAACCTATTCTGCACAGCTCCAAAAGTCCTGAAAATCCACGAAAGTCATTTTTGGAATTAATTCTAACTAGCCAGCGGAAGAAATACCTGAGGGGGGCCACCCACCGTCCACGAGGGTGGGGAGCGCGCCCACCCTTACAGGGCGCGCCCCCTACCTCGTGGGCCCCCTGGCAGCCCTCCGGTGGCCATCTTCTGCTATATGAAGTCTTTTGCCCTGGAAAAAATCATAAGCAAGCTTACAGGACGAAACTTCGCCTCCACGAGGTGGAACCTTGGCGGAACCAATCTAGGGCTCCGACGGAGCTGTTCTGCCGGGGAAACTTCCCTCTAAGAGGGGGAAATCATCACCATCGTCATCATGAACGATCCTCTCATCGGGAGGGGGTCAATCTCCATCAACATCTTCACCAGCACCATCTCCTCTCAAACCCTAGTTCATCTCTTGTATCCAATCTTTGTACCCAAACCTCAGATTGGTACCTGTGGGTTGCTAGTAGTGTTGATTACTCCTTGTAGTTGATGCTAGTTGGTTTATCCGGTGGAAGATCATTTGTTTAGATCCTTAATGCATATTAATACTCCTCTGATCATGAACATGAATATGATTTGTGAGTAGTTACGTTTGTTCCCGAGGACATGGGTGAAGTCTTGCTATTAGTAGTCATGTGAATTTGGTATTCGTTCGATATTTTGATGAGATGTATGTTGTCTCTCCTCTAGTGGTGTTATGTGAACATCGACTACATGACACTTCACCATTATTTGGGCCTAGAGGAAGGCATTGGGAAGTAATAAGTAGATGATGGGTTGCTAGAGTGATAGAAGCTTAAACCCTAGTTTATAAGTTGCTTCGTAAGGGGCTGATTTGGATCCATATGTTTCATGTTATGGTTAGGTTTACCTTAATACTTCTTTTGTAGTTGCGGATGCTTGCAATAGGGGTTAATCATAAGTGGGATGCTTGTCCAAGAAAGGGCAGTACCCAAGCACTGGTCCACCCACATATCATATTATAAAAGTAACGAACGCGAATCATATGAGCGTGATGAAAACTAGCTTGACGATAATTCCCATGTGTCCTCAGGAGAGCTTTTCTCATTATAAGAACTTGTCTAGGCTTGTCCTTTGCTACAAAAAGGATTGGGCCACCTTGCTGCACTTTATTTACTTTCATTGCTTGTCACCCGTTACAAATTATCTTATCACAAAACTATCTGTTACCTACAATTTCAGTGCTTGCAGAGAATACCTTACTGAAAACCGCTTGTCATTTCCTTCTGCTCCTCGTTGGGTTCGACACTCTTTACTTATCGAAAGGACTACGATAGATCCCCTATACTTGTGGGTCATCATCCTCAAACTACGGTAATCACCAGAAATAATCCCAATTATTGTCACTTTGGGGTATGCGGATCATAACTCGTAATAGGTGCATATAACTTGCAAGGTAGGATCAAGAACTCAAATATATTCATGAAAACACAAAGGGTTCAGATCTAAAATCATGGCACTCGGGCCCTTGTGACAAGCATTAAGCATAGCAAAGTCATAGCAACATCAATCTCAAAACATTGTGGATACTAGGGATCAAGCCCTAACAAAACTAACTTGATTACATGATAAATCTCATCCAACCCATCACCGTCCAGCAAAGCCTATGGAGAAATTACTCACCCCCGATGGGCATCATGAAATTGGTGATGAAGAAGGGTTGGTGATGATGATGGCGATGAACCCCCCCTCTCCGGAGCCCAGAACGGACTCCCGATCTGGCCTCCCGATGAAGAACATGAGGTGGCGGCGGCTCCATATCGTAAAACGCGATGGGCCTTCCTATCTTATTTTTCTCTCAGGAAAACTGAATTTGTAGGCTTGAGATTAGGGCCAGCGGAGCCACATGGGCCCCACAAGCTACATGGGCGCGCCCGGGGGGTGGCCGCGCCCATGTGGCTTGTGGGCCACTGGTGGTTCCCTCCTATGGATCTTCACTCTAGTATTTTTTATTTATTCCATAAAAAATCTTCAAAAAGTTTCATCCAGTTTCGAAAACTTTTATTTCTGCACAAAAACAACACCATGATAGTTCTGCTAAAAACATCGTCAGTCCAGATTAGTTTCATTCAAATCATGCAAATTATAGTCCAAAACAAGAGCAAAAGTGTTTGTAAAAGTAGATATGACGGAGACGTATCAACTCCTTCAAGCTTAACTCATTGCTTGTCCTCAAGCAATTCAATTGACAAACTGAAAGTGATAAAGAGAAACATTTATGAACTCTTTTTTTCTTGTATCTGTACATAATCTTAAATAGTACCAAAGTTTTCAGCAAAGATCATAACTAACCATGCAAATGACAACTCTTAGAAATTATATTCACCCATATAAATGGCATAATCAACTAGCGAACAATAATAACATATCTCAAATGCCAACAATTTATCAAAACAACCATGATATAATATGACAACATGATATCTTGCTAGCTCTTTTTGAGGCCACACAACTTAATGCAGAGCACCTCCAAATTCAAGCAGCGACTAAACGTTATAATTCATGGGAGAAGATATCCAGTCATGATGCACACATTATTCACTATACACAATGCATAAGAATGACAATAGTACTCTCAGGATTGGTGCTTTAATTGAGAACGTGATGACTCAACAATAAAAGTGAAATAACATAAAAGTAAATAGATAGACCCTTCACAGAAGCAAGCAGAGATTTGATCTCTACAATGACCATCAACCTTAAAACATTAAGGTTTCCTTTACAAATCATTTGGTGTACAATGTTTTTTCCAAAAGACATTTTTTATGTTTTTCGCATGACACATAGATAAATATCACTAAAATTTGTCATATTACTTGCATGTTTTTTGTACTCCTAAGTTCCTGCATCCTTGACAAATCTATGGTAAAATTTGCCATGCCAAAGTGTTTCTAGCTTTTTGCCATGTCACGTATATAGGCTTTTCCATATCATAAATACAATTCTTGCCATGCCATAGCACATTTTTTAAAGACAAAGATGTTAATTTTTTACCATGGCAAATTATAGATGTTTCCATGATACCAAAAGCAACACTTTCCATACTACAACACATTTTTACAAGGCAAAGTCATTTAAATTTTTTGTCATGGCAAATTCACTGTACGTCGCCTGGCAAATTTCCTTTTTTAGACAATGTCAAACTTTTCCTGTTATGGTCTTGAAGAAATATGCCCTAGAGGCAATAATAAAGTTATTATTTATTTCCTTATTTCATGATAAATGTTTATTATTCATGCTAGAATTGCATTAACCGAAAACTTAGTACATGTTTGAATACATAGACAAAACATAGTGTCCCTAGTATGCCTCTACTTGACTAGCTCGTTAATCAAAGATGGTTATGTTTCCTAACCATAGACATGTGTTGTCATTTGATGAACGGGATCACATCATTAGGAGAATGATGTGATGGACATGACCCATCCGTTAGCTTAGCATTATGATCGTTACAGTTTCATTGCTACTGCTTTCTTCATGACATATACATGTTCCTCAGACTATGACATTATGCAACTCCCGAATACCGAAGGAACACTTTGTGTGCTACCAAACGTCACAGCGTAAAAGGATGATTATAAAGGTGCTCTACAGGTGTCTCTCAAGGTGTTTGTTGGGTTGGCATGGATTAAGATTAGGATTTGTCACTCCGTGTTTCAGAGAGTATCTCTGGGCCCTCTCGGTAATGCTCATCACTATAAGGTTTGCAAGCATTGTAACTAACGAGTTAGTTGCGGGATGAAGTATTACGGAATGAGTAAAGAGATTTTCTGGTAACGAGATTGAACTAGGTATGATGATACCGACGATCGAATCTCAGGGCAAGTAACATAGCGATGACAAAGGGAACAACGTATGTTGTTATGCGGTTTGACCGATAAAGATCTTCGAAGAATATGTGGGAGAAAATATGAGCTTCCAGGTTCCGCTATTGGTTATTGACCGGAGATGTGTCTCGGTCATGTCTACATAGTTCTCGAACCCGTAGGGTCCGCACGCTTAACGTTCGATGACGATTTGTACTATGAGTTATGTGATTTGATGAACCGAAGTTTGTTCAGAGTCCCGGATGAGAACACAGACATGACAAGGAGTCTTGAAATGGTTGAGACATAAAGATTGATATATTGGAAGCTATATTCGGACATCGGAATGGTTCCGGAGAAGTTTGGGTATTTTCCAGAGTACCGGGAGGTTACCGGAACCCCCCGGGAGAAGTTATGGGCCTTATGTGCCATAAGAGGGAAGCACACCAGCCCACAAGGAGATGGTGCACCCCCCCCCTTGGGCAGGAGGCCGATTAGGACTAGGAGAGGGGGGCTGCCCCCCCCCCCTTTCCTTCTCCTTCTCCCTTCCCCCTTTCCTACTCCGTGTGAGAGGTGGAATCCTACTAGGACTAGGGAGTCCTAGTAGGACTCCACACCTTGGCATGCCCCCTTAGGGCCGGCTGCCTATCCCTCTCCCTCCTTTATATACGGGGACAAGGGGGCACCCTAGGACACACAAGTTGATATTTGAGTTGTGTGCGGTGCCGCTCTCCACAGTTACACACCTCGGTCATATCATCATAGTGCTTAGGCGAAGCCCTGTGCCGGTAACTTCATAATCACCGTTGCCACGCCATCGTGCTGACAAAACTCTCGCTCGGCCTCAACTGGATCAAGAGTATGAGGGACGTCATCGAGCTGAACATGTGCTGAACGCGGAGGTACGTTCGGTACTTGGATTGGTTGGATCGCGAAGACGTTCGACTACATCAACCGCGTTAACTAACGCTTCCGCTTTTGGTCTACGAGGGTTCGTGGACACACTCCCCCCTCTCATTGCTATGCATCACCTATATAGATCTTGCGTGATCATAGGATTTTTTTTGAAATTACCGCGTTCCCCAATAGTGGTATCAGAGCCACGTCTATGCGTAGATGTTATATGCACGAGTAGAACACAAAGAGTTGTGGGTGATAATAGTCATACTACTTACGACCAACGTCATACTTTGATTCGGCGGTATTGTTGGATGAAGCGGCCCAGACCGACATTACATGACCGCGTTCATGAGACTGGTTCTACCGACGTGCTTTTGCACAAAGGTGGCTGGTAGGTGTTATTTCTCCAACTTTAGTTGAATCGAGTTTGACTACGACTGGTCCTTGTTGAAGGTTAAAACAGCACACTTGATGAAAAATCGTTGTGGTTTTGATGCGTAGGTAAGAACGGTTCTTGCTAGAATCCCGTAGCAGCCATGTAAAATTTGCAACAACAAAGTAGAGGACGTCTAACTTATTTTTGCAGGGCTTGCTGTGATGTGATATGGTCAAGACATGATGTGATATAATTTGTTGTATGAGATGATCATGTTTTGTAACAGAGTTATCGGCAACTGGCTGGTTGTCACTTTATTGTATGCAATGCAATCGCCATGTAATTGTTTTACTTTATGTCACATCCATAGTTCTGGTATGCTCTAGGCTAGCCCTTCATGTGTGCATCATGTTTAAAATTCTCAGAAACTTGAAATGGGGATTGCCTAAACCCTAGCATTAAGGAATTCACTACGTTCAACCAAAATATTTCTAGTAATTCCAAATGGCTTTCAAAAATGTTCATCATTCTTGGAAAATGCTGCAAACAGTAACCAGAGGTGATGCACATTTTTCCATGACATATTTGGGCTCTGGATTAAATCATACTCTATTTGCATTTGGGCATTTAAATGCTATTAAATATTTTAAATGCTCAAATAATCATGAACTGAAATGTTTGCTGTTGGTTATATTCCAACCAGTGGCATTGTGTAGTTTCATGATTTTTGGGTATGTTTAAGTATTTTTAATAAAGCCCTAAAGATTACAGAATAAATAGAAAACTGTAACAGAAGGACTCACCTGGGCCACCTACCTGGCTTACCTGAAGTCTCACCTGTGGCCTGGCACTGTTGCTGGCGGCCCAGCCCACCAGGCAACATGCCAGTCATCCCCTTCCTCTCGCCAGTGTGCATTGTGCATGGCGCACGCACAGGAGGCGAGGGCTACCTCCTGCTTCATGCTGGAGGCTCGTCCTCCTTCCTGACCCCGTGCCTGGAGACGCCCGAGCACCCTCTCACTTCTCCCTTGCTCTAGCCCCTCCCCCTCTCGTTTTTGTGCTCACCGAGAGGAGCCTGTCGCCGCCGTCCACCATTCGTGCAGCCACCGAGCCCTCCTCGTCCTCTGCCAGTGTCCAGAAGCTCCGCCGAATCGCCATCGACCTCTCCGACGACCCACACAAGCCGGGATGCCCTACAGAGCTGCCCTCGACGTCGTCTTCCTTGTCGGTGCCACAGATCGCCGCCGTCAAATCCGTCGCCGTCCGTGCCTCCCCAAGCTGACTGAGACCGCCTATGGGACCGCTGTGAGCTATACTAGCTTTCCTCTCTTCCCCCATAGTCTCCCCCCCCCCCCGCCGTAGCCATGCTAGCCACCGTACAAAGCACCGCCGTCCGCCATGGACGCCGGGCATGGCGCTGCCGTGCCGCTCCGCTCAAGCCGACGAGCCTAGCAAGCTCCTAGATGTACCAGGAGGCCACAGATCCCCTTAGCTGGCCTCACCGTACCCTGTAGCACCCCGCGCCGCTCGGGGCCGAACTCAGGCCGCCGCCCAACTGGTCGCTACTGCCGCTACAGCCCGCCTGGCGACCTGCTACCGCCTCCGCTGGATGCGCGGGAGCACGGGCTCCCTCCTGGTGCCCTCAGCGCACCCAGCCGCTGCCCCTAGCGCCACTCCGGCGAGCCTCCGCCGCGAGATGTGGTCGCCGGCGCATAGTCCGGTAACGCTGACGTGGCAGGATTAGATTAGGTGCTAATCACCCAGTTAAATAACCCTTGTTAACCCCGTGAGTCAATGACAGGTGGAGCCCACCAGTCAGATTTGACTTTGGCCAATGCTGACGTTACAGTGACGTAGTGCTGACGCAGTTAACTATTTTCTGGATTAAAAATAATTCAGGAAATTCCATAAAATAGCCAAAACTTCTAAAATTCATATAAATTCAACCGTAACTCCAAATGAAATAAGTTATATATGAAAAATGATCAGAAAAATCCAATCTATCCATCTGTACAATTTTCATGCATGTTAGAGCGACTCATAGCTGCTGTTTAGCACAAATCATATAAATGGCATTTAAATATCCACATATGGAGTTTGAATTTGAATCTTTGATTCAAACCAACTTCATTTAATCTGTTTGCTAGTTGCATTAGCTCAAACCACAGCATATTGCCATGTCACACTCATGCATCATATTGTTGCATTGCATCGATTGTGTTCTTTCTCTGTTGCCGGTGTTTGTCCCCCCTTAGTAGACGTTATTCAGATGATGAGTTCGATGACACGGATGAAGAAGTATTACTATCTTCAGAAGTGCCAGGCAAGCAAAACCCCCTTGTTCATTCCGATACAATCCCACTCTCTCGCTCCTGCTCTCTTTTACTGCATTAGGACAACAACGATTCAACTGTTACATGCTGCGGTAGCTGAACCCCTTTATCCTCTGCATGACCTGTCATTGCCACAGTAAATAGATGAAACCCACTAGCATGAGTAGGAGTTGTTTGAGCCCTGATGTGCCTACTCATTCATGCTTGTTTGTCATGCCTGCTATTGCTTAGAGTTGAGTTAGGTCTGATTCATCGGGGATGAATTGGAGGTGTGTAAACATGTCCTACTGTGTGTGAGCTAAGTGTGTGAACACGATTTGGTAAAGGTAGCGGTGAGAGGCCATGTAGGAGTACATGGTGGGTTGTCTCATTGAAACCGTCCTCAGGAACTGAGTTCTGCGTTTGTGATCCATGAACAGTTGCTACCACACATTGGGTTCCGGTAACTCGGCCCCTCTTGGCTTATTAATCAACTTGATCTCTGTCCAGGAGTTGCAAGTAGTTTCTGGTGTTTGTAGGTAGTGTTAGTAGTCTACCAAGTGGCACCCGGTATAGGTGGGCTTGGGACAGACTAGGCACAGTGGCTCGGTGTACCAAGTGGCACCCCGATGGTGGGCTTGGGAACCCTGCACACATCGTTTGGGGCCGTGAACGACACCCCGACCGGATCTCCTTGCAGATGGAACCCGAATAGGCGATAAACCTGGATGAGAGACTTGTGTGGTTAGTCAGGTCGTGGCCGACACCCTCGCTGGGCTTCTGCTTGAAGGTTGCCGAGTACATGTCATGTAAACGGCGGTAAGTGGTTAGAGCGTGTGTGAAGAAGTACACCCCTGCAGGGTTAATATGATCTATTCGAATAGCCGTGTCCGCGGTAAAGGACTTCTGGGTTGCCTGTACAGTTCATAGATAACTGGAAGTGGATACTCTAAAATACGCAAGATAAGCGTGAGTGCTACGGATGGCGTTCTCGTAGGGAGACGGGAGCGGATCCATAGTGGTGTATTGATATGGTGAATATGTGGACTCGTGTGCGCCGCCTCAAAAGAGTTACTTGCAGTCGTAGTTTAGGATAGCCACCGAGTCAAAGCTGGCTTGCTGCAGTTAAACCCCACCATCCCCTTTGTTGATAATGATGCATATGTACTTAGTTCTGATGTAAGTCTTGCTGGGTACATTTGTACTCATGTTTGCCTATTTTATGTTTTTGCAGAGACTTCCGTCTCACTAGTAGTTCCGCGTGGACTTCGACGTTTAGCTTGTTACCTCAGCCACGATCTTGTGCCCTCGGCAGGATCTGGTAGATAGTCAGGCTTCTCAGCCTTTTTCATTTGTAGATGTCTGTACTTAGACATGTTAAGCTTCCGCTTGTGCTTTGACTTGTATGCTTTGAATGTTGGGTCATGAGACCCATGTTTGTAATATCTCGCTCCTTGGAGCCTATTGAATAAATACTTGAGTTGTAAAGTCATGTTGTGATGCCATCTTGTATTTGCACATATCGAGCATATTGTGTGTATGTTATTGAAATGCTTGGTATGTGTGGGATCTGACTATCTAGTTGTTTATCCTTAGTAGCCTCTCTTACTGGGAAATGTCTCCTAGTGCTTCCACTAAGCCATGGTAGCTTGCTACCGCTCCGGAACACTTAGGCTGGCCAGCATGTGTCCTTCGTTCCTGTGTCTGTCCCTTTGGGGAAATGTCACGCGATGAATACCGGAGTCCTGTTAGCCCGCTACAGCCCGGTTCACCGGAGTCCTGCTAGCCCAGTGCTAAAACCTGGATTCACTCGTTGATGACCGACACGTTCGATGATGGGTCATGGATGTTTGTCCCTGTAAGTTTGTGCCAATTTGGGTTTACGACTAGCCATGTCAGCCCGGGCTCCTTATCATATGGATGCTAGCGACACTATCATATACGTGTGCCAAAAGGTGCAAACGGTCCCTGGAAAAGGTAAGGCGACACCCGTGGGGATACCGTGCGTGAGGCCGCAAAGTGATATGAGGTGTTACATTCTAGATCGATGTGGCATTGAGTCGGGGTCCTGACAGCTTTGGTATCAGAGCCTGACTGCCTGTAGGATTACCAAGCCAAACTGGTCGAAGTTGTGTCTAGAAATGCTTTAGTTATGTAGGGGAATCGATTGTGGGTTGGAATGTAAGGATCTTTTTACTCCTTTACCTCATGCCCTTCTGATCCGAGTCATCTTATCCTTCCTACGGGGTTAAGAAACTAGGCTATCTCTTCTTTCTATCAGGATCACGTGTTACTAATCTATGGACTTATAGATTGTTGGATTTAAGCCTCATTTCAGTTCCTACTACTTCCGTGTATTCATAGCTGGCCTCATAATCTTGTTATTGAGGTGATCGAGTGGTTATGCCACCATTTTACAGGATGTCTCAAATCTTTTTTGAGCATTTATAGCCGTTATGCTGTCTGAGTCATCCCAGGTTTCCAAACAATCTGATGCATTTGCAAAATCCTTTCCCTCTGGTTTCGATGTTCCTGTAGGCTAGGTTAATCACACTAATTGTGAGTTGAGGTATTCTATTGCCTTGACATATATGTTGGAATTATTATTATGACCCTAGATGTCTTAGAGTGCCACCTAGTAATCGAACCATGTTTTGTGTCCCAGTGTGATGATTCTGGCCGTTATTCTCGAAAGCATCCCGTGATGCCATTTGGTTAGTAGGAATTCTATTCCTGGGTTTATGAACCCGAGATTCACCCTACTTACCTCATGTTGATAGTGTTTTCTAGTTCCTTTATGACATTAGTAACCTTTGCAATAGTCCTCGAGGTTCGTGGTATTTCCTTCTTCCAAATACTATGAACCGTTTATGGCAGAAGTTCTTTGAACCAAAAGATCACAACCAGAGTGCTCTTGACGAGTTCTCGATCCTATGTTGTTACTCTGTCAGTTCTACCTTTTTGCATGGGTTATCCGGAAGAAACCTGTAGAACTTGGTTCGACATACTAACCTATGCATCCACAACTCAGAAAGTTATATGTTCCTTGAGTTGTCCCTCTTTAGTTGTTTCCTTGCTCTCGTCTATCAATTGATAGTCAGGATGGTTATGCATTCATGTTATCGATGCCTATGATTTCTGTGGTCCGACAAGCCGTTCCATTTCGGAATGACTAGGAGAAACAAATTCCAGTACCTTATCCATTTCTAGGATTTGGTCAAAGCAGTTGTATCCCGCAGATCAAAACGCCAATCCAGCTTTTGTTCTGTTCCACCTTGGAGTGTTACCATCTTTATGTCAAGAGTGTCATGAGAATTGCACCACCTCTTATGAATTCTTGACGCAGTAATGCTTCTTGCCATCATTGTTAATTCCTCGGTTCCCGTGTTATTGTAACCGGAATACCGACAACTGAATCGTGATGTGTGAAATCAATACTGCTAGCAACCCCGTTGCTTGGTAGTTAAAGGACAGTAATTTCATTCTTAGCATGTTGGTTCTTGAATCCTCATTCTAAGATAGATTGTGCTACCTAGTCCTTATTTCCGGTACACTCTTCGAGCAATGAGTTAGGATTGTTCCAATCCCTTGCTTATTTGACCATATCATCTTGCCCTGAAAAGCAAGATTATTCTCGAGCCTAGTGACATATCGGTGGATCGTGATTTTCTGTATATCTTCTCGGAAGTATTACCAGGTTGTCACCTGACTGCTATGTTGAGCTCGTGATCAGGTTGGTTTCTTGTAAACCACCCCTTCTCCAAGAATCCGTGTTGGATACCCCCGAGCTAGTTGGTTAAGCTAAACAACAACTTGGAGAGCTGGAAGATAAAGGCTTCTCCGACTTAGTTCATATTAAGGGATATCTTGTATGTATGTTGAAGAAAGATGATGTCTTCATCGATTGGTCCCTGTGATCAGTTGTTGGGCCTATTATCTTGTCAAAACTTTGATTTGAGTGTGGGCTATTCTCAAATCAAATCAGAACCAATGATGTTCGTAATGTTGTCTTACTCGTTGTTGATTCCTCGAGCATACACCATTACATTTTTTGGTCTGACCAATGCTATCACCGTGTTCACATGATGGTGGAAGTCCAGTGATATGGAAATTCTGATGAGTTGCTATTGAGCCCATCAGCGGAATTTTTTCTCCTCCATGATTCATGTTGAACGTCTAAGTTAGCATTGGAAACTTGTGTAAGCATTATCTTCATGAACCGCTCAGGAAGCATATGTTCGGTTGTAAGAAGTGATTTCCTCTAATTCATGTGCAAATGGTGCAAGTTGCCGCCGTGGATTCGAGAAAGTCAATGTTGCTTCCTCTGGAATCATCCCAAATCGGTCATACATACGTGTGAAGTACTCTATGGTTTGGAGACTTGCAACCTTCATTCTATATGTGTCCCTAGCACACCAAGCCACTGATTGATTTGTTCAAGGAAAAGAAGTTTTTAAGTGCTAATCCTTAAGGACCCAAAGGTACATGCGCAGGACTTCGCTCTCCGCAATGATGGTTCCCCACCTGAATGCGGTAGTGTTTTATTGTAAGACTGCTATGTGGTCATGCTTGTCTGGGACAACGTGTTCACATGTTTGTAGCAGAACCAGCTCATGTTTTGGATCTTAATATCGTAGTTCATTTCCCGAGAATCTTGCAACATCATCTCGTCAATTTGTGTTGCAAACTTTCATTTTTATTTCTAGACTCGATGAGTCTGGAATATCCTGACACCAACCAGATCTGAATCTCAGGCAGATATGATGGTTGGAACATTTCCCAAGAACTATAATATTGGTCCCTCGATAACCGATAAAGTGGATGTCTTGGCCAACACACCCAGCCGGAAGACCTATTATTGTAGTATCTTGATTGAAGAAGTTGGCCACCTACCCATAAGGATTTCGTTGGATTTACTCCCTAGTTGTTCCTTATGGATTTTTATGTTTCCGAAGTTCGACCTTTAGTTGATGTGCTAGATATCAGACCATATGAATGGGATACACTAGCACATCAAGGAGAACATTAGAAGCAGAGTGCTAAATGTCTCTCGGTCAATCATCCAGATTCTGTTTCCTTGGCCTCACTAAGGTGAAATCTGAGAAGGTGTTATTTTCATTTGCATCCGCATCGTCCATCACTATTCATCATGGTGGTATGTTGTGTTGCGAGGATCCTTTCCACGGATATTGGTAAAACCTTGATGAATATGGAAGTGCTCAAGTTCCTGAGAGCACACTCAGTCACTAGGTTATATCCTCGGTATCAATTGGGATGTGCCTCCCGTTTGCCGAGTTGTTCTATAACCATAGTTTCCCTTCTGATCTGAGTATGCCATTTCTTCGAACTCCGTCAAACGATCGGTCGTAAATTGCCTTAGGCTGGTGAAAAGAGTTCCAATGATCTATGTATCAAAAGTAATTCCTTTTTGCCACTTGAGGGAATAATTCTACGAGTCACCTTCTCTAAGGTGCCCTGTTATGGAATCATGGCAATTATTCCTCGCTACTCTGAAACCTTGCACCATCTTACTTAAGCATTGTGCTTACCAAATTGAACCCTCGTCATCTGTTACTATCCCCCTCTCTCGATGTATGTGTTTGAGTCCTAGCTCAAGAGTTGATCTAATGTCTCACTCCATGAGTTGATCCTGAGTGCTTGATCTTCGAGGAGATCAATTTCTGTAGAGTTTCTCCCTGTCGCCTTCATGCTGGATGAATCTCGAAAGCAAAGGCGTCAAAATCAATTGGAGCAATAAATCAACATCTTCAAGAAGGGCTATTGGATCATGAAGATCGTGTTAGCTTGTGACCCCTCTGACTTCTTACCTCACGACTTGAATCTCGGGACGAGATTCTTGTTTAGTAGGGGTGAGCTGTCACATCCCTAGTTCTGGTATGCTCTAGGCTAGCCCTTCATGTGTGCATCATGTTTAAAATTCTCAGAAACTTGAAATGGGGATTGCCTAAACCCTAGCATTAAGGAATTCACTAGGTTCAACCAAAATATTTCCAGTAATTCCAAATGGCTTTCAAAAATGTTCATCATTCTTGGAAAATGCTGCAAACAGTAACCAGAGGTGATGCACATTTTTCCATGACATATTTGGGCTCTGGATTAAATCATACTCTATTTGTATTTGGGCATTTAAATGCTATTAAATATTTTAAATGCTCAAATAATCACAAACTAAAATGTTTGCTATTGGTTATATTCCAACCAGTGGTATTGTGTAGTTTCATGATTTTTGGGTATGTTTAAGTATTTTTAATAAAGCCCTAAAGATTACAGAATAAATAGAAAACTGTAACAGAATTAGAAAGAGAGAGGAAGGACTCACCTGGGCCACCTACCTAGCTTACCTGAAGTCTCACCTGTGGCCTGGCACTGTTGCTGGCGGCCCAGCCCACCAGGCAACATGCCAGTCATCCCCTTCCTCTCGCCAGTGTGCATTGTGCATGGCGCACGCACAGGAGGCGAGGGCCACCTCCTGCTTCACGCTGGAGGCTCGTCCTCCTTCCTGACCCCGTGCCTGGAGACGCCCGAGCACCCTCTCACTTCTCCCTTGCTCTAGCCCCTCCCCCTCTCGTTTTTGTGCTCACCGAGAGGAGCCTGTCGCCGCCGTCCACCATTCGTGCAGCCACCGAGCCCTCCTCGTCCTCTGCCAGTGTCCAGAAGCTCCGCCGAATCGCCATCGACCTCTCCGACGACCCACACAAGCCGGGATGCCCTACAGAGCTGCCCTCGACGTCGTCTTCCTTGTTGGTGCCACAGATCGCCGCCGTCAAATCCGTCGCCGTCCGTGCCTCCCCAAGCTGACTGAGACCGCCTATGGGACCACTGTGAGCTATACTAGCTTTCCTCTCTTCCCCCATAGTCTCCCCCCCCCGCCGTAGCCATGCTAGCCACCGTACAAAGCACCGCCGTCCGCCATGGACGCCGGGCATGGCGCTGCCGTGCCGCTCCGCTCAAGCCGACGAGCCTAGCAAGCTCCTAGATGTACCAGGAGGCCGCAGATCCCCTTAGCTGGCCTCACCGTACCCTGCAGCACCCCGCGCCGCTCGGGGCCGAACTCCGGCCGCCGCCCAACTCGCCGCTGCTGCCGCTACACCCCGCCTCGCGACCTGCTACCGCCTCCGCTAGATGCGCAGGAGCATGGGCTCCCTCTTGGTGCCCTCAGTGCACCCAGCCGCTGCCCCTAGCGCCACTCCGGCGAGCCTCTGCCGCGAGATGTGGTCGCCGGCGCATAGTCCGGTAACGCTGGCGTGGCAGGATTAGATTAGGTGCTAATCACCCAGTTAAATAACCCCTGTTAACCCCCTGAGTCAATGACAGGTGGAGCCCACCAGTCAGATTTGACTTTGGCCAATGCTGACGTTACAGTGACGTAGTGCTGATGCAGTTAACTATTTTCTGGATTAAAAATAATTCAGGAAATTCCATAAAATAGCCAAAACTTCTAAAATTCATATAAATTCAACCGTAACTCCAAATGAAATAAGTTATATATGAAAAATGATCAGAAAAATCCAATCTATCCATCTGTACAATTTTCATGCATGTTACAGCAACTCATAGCTGCTGTTTAGCACAAATCATATAAATGGCATTTAAATATCCACATATGGAGTTTGAATTTGAATCTTTGATTCAAACCAACTTCATTTAATCTGGTTGCTAGTTGCATTAGCTCAAACCACAACATATTGCCATGTCGCACTCATGCATCATATTGTTGCATTGCATTGATTGTGTTCTTTCTCTGTTGCCGGTGTTTGTCCCCCCTCAGTAGACGTTGTTCAGATGATGAGTTCGATGACACCGATGAAGAACTATTACTATCTTCAGAAGTGCCAGGCAAGCAAAACCCCCTTGTTCATTCCGATACAATCCCACTCTCTCGCTCCTGCTCTCTTTTACTGCATTAGGACAACAACGATTCAACTGTTACATGTTGCAGTAGCTGAACCCCTTTATCCTCTGCATGACCTATCATTGCCACAGTTAATAGATGAAACCCACTAGCATGAGTAGGAGTTGTTTGAGCCCTAATGTGCCTACTCATTCATGCTTGTTTGTCATGCCTGCTACTGCTTAGAGTTGAGTAAGGTCTGATTCATTGGGGATGAATTGGAGGTGTGTAAACATGTCCTACTGTGTGTGAGCTAAGTGTGTGAACACGATTTGGTAAAGGTAGCGGTGAGAGGCCATGTAGGAGTACATGGTGGGTTGTCTCATTGAAACCATCCTCATGAACTGAGTTCTGTGTTTGTGATCCATGAACAGTTTCTACCACACATTGGGTTCCGGTAACTCGGCCCCTCTCGGCTTATTAATCAACTTGATCTCTGTCCAGGAGTTGCAACTAGTTTCTGGTGTTTGTAGGTAGTGTTAGTAGTCTACCAAGTGGCACCCGGTACAGGTGGGCTTGGGACAGACTAGGCACAGTGGCCCGGTGTACCAAGTGGCACCCGGATGGTGGGCTTGGGAACCCTGCACACATCGTTTGGGGCCATGAGCGACACCTCGGCCGGATCTCCTTGCGGATGGAACCCGAATAGGCGATAAACCTGGATGAGAGACTTGTGTGGTTAGTCAGGTCGTGGCCGACACCCTCGCTGGGCTTCCGCTTGAAGGTTGCCGAGTACATGTCGTGTAAACGGCGGTAAGTGGTGAGAGCGTGTGTGAAGAAGTACACCCCTGCAGGGTTAATATGATCTATTCAAATAGCCGTGTCCGCGGTAAAGGACTTCTGGGTTGCCTGTACAGTTCATGGATAACTGGAAGTGGATACTCTAAAATACGCAAGATAAGCGTGAGTGCTACGGATAGCGTTCAGGACACGGGAGCGGATCTATAGTGGTGTATTGATATGGTGAATATGTGGACTCGTGTGCGCCACCTCAAAAGAGTTACTTGCAGTCGTAGTTTAGGATAGCCACCGAGTCAAAGCTGGCTTGCTGCAGTTAAAACCCACCATCCCCTTTGTTGATAATGATGCATATGTAGTTAGTTCTGATGTAAGTCTTGCTGGGTACATTTGTACTCATGTTTGCCTATTTTACGTTTTTGCAGAGACTTCCGTCTCACTAGTAGTTCCGCGTGGACTTCGACGTTTAGCTTGTTACCTCAGCTACGATCTTGTGCCCTCGGCAGGATCTGGTAGATAGTCAGGCTTCTCAGCCTTTTTCATTTGTAGATGTCTGTACTCAGACATGTTAAGCTTCCGCTTGTGCTTTGACTTGTATGCTTTGAATGTTGGGTCATGAGACCCATGTTTGTAATATCTCGCTCCTTGGAGCCTATTGAATAAATACTTGAGTTGTAGAGTCATGTTGTGATGCCATCTTGTATTTGCACATATCGAGCATATTGTGTGTATGTTATTGAAATGCTTGGTATGTGTGGGATCTGACTATCTAGTTGTTTATCCTTAGTAGCCTCTCTTACCGGGAAATGTCTCCTAGTGCTTCCACTGAGCCATGGTAGCTTGCTACCGCTCCGGAACACTTAGGCTGGCCAGCATGTGTCCTTCTTTGTTCCTGTGTCTGTCCCTTCGAGGAAATGTCACGCGGTGAATACCAGAGTCCTGTTAGCCCGCTACAGCCCGGTTCACCGGAGTCCTGCTAGCCTAGTGCTACAACCTGGATTCACTCGCTGATGACCGACACGTTCGATGATGGGTCATGGATGCCTGTCCCTATAAGTTTGTGCCACTTTGGGTTTACGACTAGCCATGTCAGCCCGGGCTCCTTTATCATATGGATGCTAGCGACACTATCATATACGTGTGCCAAAAGGCGCAAACGGTCCCGGGCAAAGGTAAGGCGACACCCATGGGGATACCGTGCGTGAGGCCACAAAGTGATATGAGGTGTTACATGCTAGATCGATGTGGCAGTGAGTCGGGGTCCTGACACTTTATCACTAAGCAGTAGCGATAGTCGTAGTAACAATAGTTGGCGAGACGACAACGATGCTACGATGGAGATCAAGGTGTCGCGCCGGTGACAATGGAGATCATGACGATGCTTCGGTGATGGAGATCATGAGCACAAGATGATGATGGCCATATCATGTCACATATTATGATTGCATGTGATGTTTATCTTTTATGCATCTTATTTTGCTTAGTACGACGGTAGCATTATAAGATTATCCCTTACTAAATTTCAAGGTATAAGTGTTCTCCCTGAGTATGCACAGTTGCTACAGTTCGTCGTGCCGAGACACCACGTGATGATCGAGTGTGATAAGCTCTACGTTCACATACAACGGGTGCAAGCCAGTTTTGCACATGCAGAATACTCGGGTTAAACTTGACGAGCCTAGCATATGCAGATATGGCCTCGGAACACTGGAGACCGAAAGGTCGAGCGTGAATCATATAGTAGATATGATCAACATAGTGATGTTCACCATTGAAAACTACTCCATCTCACATGATGATCGGACATGGTTTAGTTGATTTGGATCACGTGATCATTTAGATGACTAGAGGGATGTCTATCTAAGTGGGAGTTCCTAAGTAATATGATTAATTGAACTTTAATTTATCATGAACTTAGTCCTCATAGTATTTTGCAAATTATGTTATAGATCAATAGCTCGCGTTGTTGCTTCCCTATGTTTTTATATGTGTTCCTAGAGAAAACTAAGTTGAAAGATGATAGTAGCAATGATGTGGATTGGGTCCGTGATATGAGGTTTATCCTCATTGCTGCACAGAAGAATTATGTCCTTGATGCACCGCTAGGTGACAGGCCTATTGCAGGAGTAGATGCAGACGCTATGAACGTTTGGCTAGCTCAATATGATGACTACTTGATAGTTTAGTGCACCATGCTTTACGGCTTAGAACTGGGACCTCAAAAATGTTTTGAACGGCACGGAGCATATGAGATGTTCCAAGAGCTGAAATTGGTATTTCAGACTCATGCCCGTGTCAAGAGGTATGAGACCTCTGACAAATACTTCACCTAAAATATGGAAGAGAATTGCTCAGCTAGTGAGCATGTGCTCAGAATGTCTGGGTACTACAATTGCTTGAATCAAGTGGGAGTTAATCTTCCAGATAAGATAGTGACTGACAGAGTTCTCTAGTTAGCATCACCAAGGTACAGGAACTTCATGATGAACTATAGTATGCAAGGGATGAGGAAAACAATTCCCGAGCTCTTTGTGATGCTGAAATTGATGAAGGTAGAAATCAAGAAAGAGCATCAAGTGTTGATGATTGATAAGACCACTAGTTTCAAGAAAAGGGCAAAGGGAAGAAGGGGAACTTCAATAAGAATGACAAGCAATTTGTCACTCCCGTGAAGAAGCCCAAAGCTGGAGCTAAGCCTGCAACTAAGTGTTTCTACTGTAAAGGAAATGGTCACTGGAAGCGGAAGTACCCCAAATATTTGGCGAATAAGAGGGATGGCAAAGTGAACAAAGGTATATATGATATATAGCTTATTGATGTGTACCTTACTAGTGTTCATAGTAGCCCCTGGGTATTTGGTACTTGTTCGGTTGCTAAGATTAGTAACTCGAAACAGGAGTTATAGAATAAACAGAGACTAGTTGAGGGTGAAGTGATGATGTGTGTTGGAAGTGGTTCCAAGATTGATATGATCATCATCGAACACTCCCTATACTTTCGAGATTAGTGTTGAACCTAAATAAATGTTATTTGGTGTTTGCGTTGAGCATAAATATGAATAAGACAGAGAATAATTGTTATTCTGTTTGCGTTGAGCATAAATTGATCATGTTTATTGTGATACAATTATTCATCTAAGACAGAGAATAATTGTTATTCTGTTTACATGAATAAAACCTTCTATGGTCATACGCCCAATGTTGATGGTTTATTGAATCTTGATCGTAGTGATTGATGTCTACTACACAACCTGCTTCTTGTAGACATTGTTGGGCCTGCAAGTGCACAAGTTTGTAGGACAGTAGCAAATTTCCCTCAAGTGGATGACCTAAGGTTTATCAATCCATAGGAGGCATAGGATGAAGATGGTCTCTCTCAAACAACCCTGCAACCAAATAACAAAGAGTCTCTTGTGTCCCCAACACACCCAATACAATGGTAAATTGTATAGGTGCACTAGTTCGGCGAAGAGATGGTGATACAAGTGCAAAATAGATAGTAGATAAAGGTTTTTATAATCTGAAATTATAAAAACAGCAAGGTAGCAAGCGATAAAAGTGAGCGTAAACGGTATTGCAATGATAGGAAACAAGGCCTAGGGTTCATACTTTCACTAGTGCAAGTTCTGTCAACAATAATAACATAGATGGATCATATAACAATCCCTCAACATGCAACAAAGAGTCACTCCAAAGACACTAATAGCAGAGAATGAACAAAGAGATTATGGTAGGGTACAAAACCACCTCAAAGTTATTCTTTCGGATCAATCTATTCAAGAGTTCGTACTAGAATAACACCTTAAGACACAAATCAACCAAAACCCTAATGTCACCTAGATACTCCATTGTCACTTCAAGTATCCGTGGGCATGATTATACGACATGCATCACACAATCTCAGATTCATCTATTCAACCAACACAAAGTACTTCAAAGAGTGCCCCAAAGTTTCTACCGGAGAGTCAAGAACGTGTTCCAACCCCTATGCATAGGTTCATGGGTGGAACCCGCAAGTTGGTCACCAAAACATACATCAAGAGGCACATGATATCCCATTGTCACCACAGATAAGCACGACAAGATATACATCAAGTATTCTCATAAAATACTCAATCCGATAAGATAACTTCAAAGGGGAAAACTCAATTCATCACAAGAGAGTAGAGGGGGAGAAACACCATAAGATCCAACTACAATAGCAAAGCTCGGGATACATCAAGATCGTGCCATAGAGGGAACACGAGAGAGAACACGAGAGAGAGATATCAAACACATAGCTACTGGTACATACCCTCAGCCCCTAGGGTGAACTACTCCCTCCTCGTCATGGATAGCACCGGGATGATGAAGACAGCCACCGATGAAGGATCCCCCCTCTGGCAGGGTGCCGGGAAGGGCTCCCGAGAGGTTTTTGGTGGCTACAGAGGCTTGCAGCGGCGGAACTCCCGATCTATCTTCTCCGTGGATGTTTTTAGGGTACATGGGACTATATAGGCGAAAGAAGTCGGTCGGGAGGTGCTCGAGGGTCCCAGGAGACAGGGGGCGCGCCCAATAGGGGGGGGGACACCATCCTATCTCGTGGCCTCCTCGAGGGTCTTCTGACGTGAACTCCAAGTCTCCTGGGTGATATTCTTCCCAAAAATAACGCTCCCGAAGATTTCATTCTGTTTGGACTTCGTCTGATATTCCTTTTCTTCGAAATACTGAAACAGGCAATAAAGTAGCAATATGGGCTGGGCCTCCGGTTAATAAGTTAGTCCCAAAAGTAATATAAAAGTGTATAATAAAGCCCACAATCATTCAAAACAGATAATAAAATAGCATGAATGCTTCATAAATTATAGATACATTGGAGACGTATCAGTGATACACATATTCATAATTAATATTGATGCCAAAAGATGCAAAGTTGATAATGATAGTGCAACATATTTTTGGCACTGCCGTTTAGGTCATATTGGTGTAAAGCGCATGAAGAAAATCCATGATGATGGGCTTTTTGGAATCACTTGATTATGAATCATTTGATACTTGCGAACCGTGCCTTATGGGCAAGATGACTAAAACTCCGTTCTACGGAACAATGGAACAAGCTAATGACTTATTGGAAATAATACATACCGATGTATGAGGTCCGATGAGTGTTGAGGCTCATGGCAGGTATCATTATTTTCTAACCTTCATAGTTGATTTGAGCAGATATGGGTATATCTACTTAATGAAACACAAGTCTGAAACATTGGAAAAGTTCAAAGAATTTCAAAGTGAACTAGAGAATCATTGTAACAAGAAAATAAAGTTTCTATGATCTGATCATGGAGGTGAGTATTTGAGTTACGAGTTTGGCCTTCATTTAAAACAATGTGGAATAGTTTCACAGCTCACGCCACCTGGAACACCACAGCGTAATGGTGTGTCTGAATGTCGTAACCGCAGTTTATTAGATACGGTGTGATCTATGATGTCTCTTACCGATTACCACTATCATTTTGGTATTATGCATTAGAGACAGTTGCATTCACGTTAAACAGGGCACCATCAAAATCCGTTGAGACGACGCCTTATGAACTGTGGTTTGGCAAGAAACCAAAGTTGTCGTTTCTTAAAGTTTGGGGCTACGATGCTTATGTGAAAAAGCTTCAACCTGATAAGCTCGAACCCAAGTCGGAGAAGTGTGTCTTCATAGGATACCCAAAGGAAACTGTTGGGTACACCTTCTATCACAGATCCGAAGGCAAAATCTTTGTTGCTAAGAATGGATCCTTTCTATAGAACAAGTTTCTCTCGAAAGAAGTGAGTGGGAGGAAAGTAGAACTTGATGAGGTAACTGTACCTTCTCCCTTATTAGAAAGTAGTTCATCACAGAAATCAGGTCTAGTGATTCCTACACCAATTAGTGAGGAAGTTAATGGTGATGATCATGAAACTTTAGATCAAGTTGCTACCGAACCTTGTAGGTCTTCCAGAGAAAGATCCGCACCAGAGTGGTATGGTAATACTGTTCTGGAAGTCATGTTACTAGACCATGCTGAACCTACGAACTACGAGGAAGCAATGATGAGCCCAGATTCCATGAAATGGCTTGAGGCCATGAAATCTGAGATGGGATCCATGTATGAGAACAAAGTGTGGACTTTGGTGGACTTGCCCGATGATCGACAAGCCATAGAAAAGAAATGGACCTTCAAGAGAAAGACGGACACTTATAGTAGTGTTACTATCTACGAAGCTCGACTTGTCACAAAAGATTTTCGAAATGTTCAAGGTGTTGACTACAATGAGATTTTCTCAACTGTAGCGATGCAAAAATCCGCCTGAATCAAGTTAGCAATTGCCATATTTTATGAAATCTGGCAAATGGATGTCAAAACTGCATTCCTTAAATGGATATCTCTTAAAGAAGAGTTGTATATGATGCAACCAGAAGGTTTTGTCAATCCTAAAGGTGCTAACAAAGTGTGCGAGCTCCAGCGATCCATTTGTGGACTGGTGCAAGCATCTCGGAGTTGGAATATATGCTTTGATAAGGTGATCAAAGTATATGGTTTTATACAGACTTATGGAGAAGCCTGTATTTACAAGAAAGTGAGTGGGAGCACTATAGCCTTTCTAATAAGTATATGTGAATGACATATTGTTGATCAAAAATGATGTAGAATTTTCTGGAAAGCATAAAGGAGAGTTTGAAATGAGATTTTCAAAGGAAGACCTCGGTGAAGCTGCTTACATATTGGGCATCAAGATCTATAGAGATAGATCAAGACGCCTCATAAAGATTTTCAATGAGTACATACCTTGCCAAGTTTTTGAAAGAGTTCAAAAATGGACCAGTCAAATAAGGAGTTCTTGTCTGTATTACAAGGTGTAAAATTGAGTAAGACTCAAAGCCCGACCATGGCAGAAGACATAAAGAGAATGAAAGTCATTCCCTATGCCTCGGACGTAGGTTCTATAAAGTATGCTATGCTGTGTACTAGACCTATTGTGTACCTTGCCATGAGTTTGGCAAGGGGGTACAATAGTGATCTAGAAGTAGATCACTGGACGGCGTTCAAAATTATCCTTAGTGAGGACTAAGGAAAAGTTTATCGGTTATGGGGTGATAAAGAGTTCATCATAAAGAGTTACGTCGATGCAAGCTTTTACACCGATCCAGATGACTCTAAGTCTCAATCTGGATACATACTAAAAGTGGGAGCAGTTAGCTAGAGTAGCTCTATGTAGAGCGTTGTAGACATAGAATATTGGCAAAATACATACAGCTCTGAATGTGACAGACCCCTGGACTAAACTTCTCTCACGAGCAAAACATGATCACACCTTAGTACTCTTTGGGTGTTAATCACATAGCAATTTGAACTACATTATTTAATCTAGTAAACTCTTTGGGTGTTGGTCACATGGCGATGTGAACTATGGTGTTAATCACATACATATGTGAACTATTGGTGTTAAATCACATGGTGATGTGAACTAGATTATTGACTCTAGCGCAAGTGGGAGACTGAAGGAAATATGCCCTAGAGGCAATAATAAAGTTATTATTTATTTCCTTATCTCATGATAAATGTTTATTATTCATGCTAGAATTGTATTAACTGGAAACTTAGTACATGTGTGAATACATAGACAAAACATAGTGTCCCTAGTATGCCTCCACTTGACTAACTCGTTAATCAAAGATGGTTATGTTTACTAACCATAGACATGTGTTGTCATTTGATGAATGGGATAACATCATTAGGAGAATGATGTGATGGAAATGACCCATATGTTAGCTTAGCATTATGATCGTTACAGTTTCATTGCTACTGCTTTCTTCATGACATATACATGTTCCTCAGACTATGAGATTATGCAACTCCCGAATACCGGTGGAACACTTTGTGTGCTACCAAACATCACAATGTAAAAGGGTGATTATAAAGGTGCTCTACAGGTGTCTCGGAAGGTGTTTGTTGGGTTGGGATAGATCGAGATTAGGATTTGTCACACCGTGTTTCAGAGAGGTATCTCTGGGCCCTCTCGATAATGCTCATCACTATAAGCATTGCAAGAATTGTAACTAATGAGTTAGTTGCGGGATGAAATATTACGGAACGGGTAAAGAGACTTGCTGGTAAGGAGATTGAATTAGGTATGATGATACCGACGATCGAATCTGAGGGCAAGTAACATACTGATGACAAAGGGAACAACGTATGTTGTTATGCGGTTTGACTGATAAAGATCTTCGAAGAATATGTGGGAACCAATATGAGCATCCAGGTTCTGCTATTGGTTATTGACTGGAGATGTGTCTCGGTCATGTCTACATAGTTCTCGAACCCGTAGGGTCCGCACGCTTAACGTTTGATGACGATTTGTATTATGAGTTATGTGATTTGATGAACCAAAGTTTGTTTGGAGTCCTGGATGAGATCACGGACATGACGAGGAGTCTTGAAATGGTCGAGAAATAAGGATTTATATATTGGAAGGCTATATTCGGACATCGGAATGGTTCCGGAGAAGTTCGGGTATTTTTCGGAGTACCGGGAGGTTACTGAACCCCTCGGGAGAAGTTATGGGCCTTATGGGCCATAAGAGGGAAGCACACCATCCCACAAGGAGATGGTGCACCCCCCCTTGGACAAGAGGCCGATTAGGACTAGGAGAAGGGGGCCGGACCCCCTTTCCTTCTCCTTCTCCCTTCCCCCTTTCCTACTTCTTGTGGGAGGTGGAATCCTACTAGGACTAGGGAGTCCTAGTAGGACTCCACACCTTGGCGCGCCCCCTTAGGGCCGGCCGCCTCTCCCTCTCCCTCCTTTATCTACGGGGACAGGGGGCACCCTAGGACACACAAGTTGATCTTTTAGCTGTGTGCGGTGCCGCTCTCCACAGTTACACACCTCGGTCATATCGTCGTAGTGCTTAGGCGAAGCCCTGTGCCGGTAACTTCATCATCACCGTCGCCACGCCTTGGTGCTGACAAAAATCTCCCTCGACCTCAACTAGATCAAGAGTACGAGGGACGTTATCGAGCTGAACGTGTGCTGAACACGGAGGTGCCGTACGTTCGGTAGTTGGATCGGTTGGATCCCAAAAACGTCCGACTACATCAACCGCGTTAACTAACTCTTCCGCTTTCGGTCTACGAGGGTACGTGGACACACTCTCCCCTCTCGTTGCTATGCATCACCTAGATATATCTTGCGTGATCGTAGGAATTTTTTTGAAATTACCGCGTTCCCCAACAGGCCCATGGCAAATCCAATTCATAGACCATGGAAATTTTACTTAATGACCATGGCAATTGGTTTTTTCTTTTTACAATGGAAAACTTGTTTTTAATGGACCATTGCATATTCATTATATGGATCATGGCAAGCATTCATTTTTTCCTAAAAAATTGCCATTTTTCTAGAGAGATTTAAAAAAAACTTGCCATGTGTCCATGGAAAATTCCTATATATTCCTAGAATTAACCGTGCCATGAGAATAAGTGTTAGTTGCAATCAGAAAGGAATTTGAAATGGCAAAAAAGTGAAGACATGTAAAATTGGGGACACATCACACATATAGATACATGGCAAACCTATATCTACACACCTAAAGCGATTTGCCAATTAAACTAACTTGCAAACCGCTCCAAAATCTGAGAAACCTTACATTACAATGCAAAATTTGGTAAAACAAACAATGAGGTGATGGGTACCTGATACATCTCCGTCGTATCTACTTTTCCAAACACTTTTGCCCTTGTTTTGGACCCTAACTTGCATGATTTGAATGGAACTAACCCAGACTGATGTTGTTTTCAGCAGAACTGCCATGGTGTTATTTTTGTGCAGAAATAGAAGTTCTTGGAATGACCTGAAACTCCATGGAGATTATTTTTTGAAGTAATAAAAAATACTGGCGAAAGAATCAAGGCCAGGGGGCCCACACCTTGTCCACGAGGGTGGGGGCACGCCCACCCCCTGGGGTGCGCCCCTGCCTCGTGGACCCACTGAGGCTCCACCGACCTCAACTCCAACTCTATATATTCACGTTCAGGGAGAAAAAACCAGGGAGAAGGATTCATCGCGTTTTACGATACGGAGCTGCTGCCAAACCCTAAACTCTCTCGGGAGGGTTGATTTGGAGTCCGTTCGGGGCTCCGAAGAGGGAATCCGTCGCCGTCGTCATCATCAACCATCCTCCATCACCAATTTCATGATGTTCACCGCCGTGCATGAGTAATTCCATCGTAGGCTTGCTGGACGGTGATGGGTTGGATGAGATTTATCATGTAATCAAGTTAGTTTTCTTAGGGTTTGATCCCTAGTATCCATTATGTTCTAAGATTGATGTTGCTATGACTTTGCTATGGTTAATGCTTGTCACTAGGGCCCGAGTGCCATGATTTCAGATCTGAACCTATTATATTTTCATGAATATATGTGAGTTCTTGATCATATCTTGCAAGTCAATAGTCACCTACTATGTGTTATGATCCGGCAACACCGAAGTGACAATAATCGGGACCACTACCGGTGATGACCGTAGTTTGAGGAGTTCATGTATTCACTAAGTGTTAATGCTTTGGTCCGGTACTCTATTAAAAGGAGGCCTTAATATCCCTTAGTTTCCAATAGGACCCCGCTGCCACGGGAGGGTAGGACAAAAGATGTCATGCAAGTTCTTTTCCGTAAGCACGTATGACTATATTTGGAATACATGCCTACATTACATTGATGAATTGGAGCTAGTTCTATGTCACCCTATGTTATAACTATTGCATGAGGAATCGCATCCGACATAATTATCCATCACTGATCCAATGCCTACAAGCTTTTCACATATTGATCTTTGCTTAGTTACTTTATAGTTGCCACTGTTACAATTACTACAAAACTGCTACTGTTACTTTTGCTACCATTACTGTTACTTCCATACTACTTTGCTACTAAATACTTTGTTGCAGATATTAAGTTATCCAAGTGTGGTTGAATTGACAACTTAACTGCTAATACTTGAGAATATTCTTTGGCTCCCCCTTGTGTCCAATCAATAAATATGGGTTGAATACTCTACCCTCGAAAATGGTTGCGATCCTCTATACTTGTGGGTTATCAAGACTATTTTTTGGCACCGTTGCCGGGGAGCATAGCTCTATTCTTTGAGTAACTTGGGATTTATATCTGCTGATCACTATGAGGAACTTGAAAGACAAAAAAACTAAGAATTTTCCCTCAACTACGAGGGGAGGTAAGGAACTGCCGTCTAGCTCTACACTTGATTCTCCATCTGTTTTGAGTAAACTTGCGATACCTAAACCTGCTTCTGCTATTAATTCTAATATGTCGCATGTTATTGATGAAGCCACTTCTACTATGCATGATACTTATGATGAAACTACTTCTATGCTTGATACTATTGTGCCATTAGGTGAATTTCTTGATGAACAACTTGCTAGGGCTAGAGAGAATGAAATTATTGAAACTGATAATATTGATGAAAGTGATGATGAAGATTCTCCCCCTAAATATGAATTGCCTGTTGTGCCTGAGGGATATGTTATGGATGAAGAAACTGCTAGAGATTTTCTTGCTTGCAATGATAGATCCGATCTTAAGAAATTATTAGCTAAGCTGAAAGAAAAGTCTCTGAATGCTAGAATGAAATATGACCCTGCTTTTGCTACTTCACCTATCTGTGTTACTGATAAGGATTATGATTTCTCTATTGACCCTGAGATAATTACTTTGGTTGAATCTGATCCTTTTTATGGCTATGAATCTGAAACTGTTGTGGCACATCTTACTAAGTTCAATTATATAGCCACCCTATTCACTGACAATGAGAAAACTCGCTACTACTATATCCTTAAGTTATTTCCGTTCTCATTAAAGGGTGATGCTAAAACTTGGTTTAATTCTCTTGATCCTGGTTGTGTGTGTAGTCCCCAGGATATGATTTATTACTTCTCTACTAAATATTTCCCCGCCCATAAGAAACAAGCTGCTTTAAGGGAAATATATAATTCTATGCAAATTGAAGAAGAGAGTCTCCCACAAGCTTGGGGGAGGCTTCTCCAATTACTTAATGCTTTGCCTGATCATCCTCTCAAGAAAAATGAAATACTTGATATCTTTTATAATGGACTAACCGATGCTTCCATAGACCACCTGGATAGTTGTGCTGGTTGTGTTTTCAGGGAAAGAACTGTTGATCAAGCTGAATTGTTATTGAATAATATTTGACTAATTAAAATAATTGGACACTTCCTGAACCAACTCCTAAGCCAACTCCGAAGAAAAGAGGTGTTCTTTTTCTCAGTCCTGAAGATATGCAAGAGGCAAAGAAATCTATGAAAGGAAAGGGTATTAAAGCTGAAGATGTTAAGAATTTACCTCCTATTGAAGAAATACATGGCCTTAATTTAGCACCTATTGAAGAAATACATGGTCTTGATAACCCCACACAGGTAGTAAAGGTAAATTCTCTCTATAGATATGATAAAGCTGAAACCACGTCTACTAAGTTTGCTAGCCAATGCTTGGATGAGTTTGATGACTTTATGGCTAAACAAGAAAACTTCAATGCTTATGTTGGTAGATAATTGAATCGTAAAGCTTATATGATTGAACACTTGAGTGATTATATGTCTAGAGTTAAAGGTGAACTTAAACTTATTAGTAAACATGCTTCTATGGTTACCACTCAAGTAGAATAGGTGCTTAAAGCTCAAAATGATTTGCTTAATGAATTAAATAATAAGAAAAATGATAATGTTGTTAGAGTTATGAATAGAGGTGGTAAAATGACTCAGGAACCTTTGTATCCGGAGGGCCACCCTAAGAGAATTGAGCAAGATTCTTTGATGCACCTAGTTCTTCTAAAAAGAAGTGGAAGAAAAATGATAGGACTTTGCATGCTTCTAGTGAACCTGTTGTAGACACACCTGATAATCCCAATGATATTTCTATTTCTGATGCTGAAACACAATCTGGTGATGAACATGAACCTAGTGATATTGTTCATGTTGATGCTCAACCTAGCAATAACAATGAGGTAGAGATTGAACCTGTTGTTTATCTTGATAACCCACAATCAAAGAATCAATATTATGATAAGAGAGACTTCGTTGCTAGGAAGCACGGTAAATAAAGAGAACCATGGGTTCAAAAACCCATGCCTTTTCCTCCTAAACCATCCAAGAAAAAGGATGATGAGGATTTTGAGCGCTTTGCTGAAATGAATAGACCTATCTTTTTGCGTATGCGTATGACTGATATTCTTAAAATGAATCCTTATGCTAAGTACATGAAAGATATTGTTACAAATAAAACAAAGATACCGGAAGCTGAAATTTCCACCATGCTTGCTAATTATAATTTTAAGGGTGGAATATCTAAGAAACTTGGAGATGCAGGAGTACCAACTATACCGTGCTCCATTAAAAGAAACTATGTTAAAACTGCTTTATGTGATCTTGGAGCCGGTGTTAGTGTTATGCCTCTCTCTTTATATCATAGACTTGAATTGAATAAGTTGACACCTACTGAAATATCTTTGCAAATGGTCGATAAATCAACCGCTATACCTGTCGGTATTTGAGAGGATGTGCCTGTTGTGGTTGCAAAAGTTACTATCTTGACAGACTTTATTATGTTTGATATTCCCGAGGACGATAGTATGTCGATTATCCTTGGTAGACCCTTTTTGAATACTCCATGGGCTGTTATTGGTTGCAACAAAGGCAATGTCACTTTTCATGTTAATGGTAATGAGCATACAGTACACTTTCCGAGAAAACAACCTCAAGTCCACAGTATAAATTATATTGGAAAAATTCTGACTATTACTATTGGAGGTTTTGAATTCCCTCTTCCTATTGTCAAGAAGAAATATGATACTCTTATTGTTGGGGACATACATATCCCCGTTGAGGTAACCTAGTGCTATTCGAAAATTTTCTGATTTCATGCGATTCGGAATAAGTTTGTTAACAAGACTTGATCAACCTTGTTAGTGGATTCCTTTTGATGAGAATGAGATGGATGAAGTTAGAAAGCACAACTCTCTGTACCCTCCTTTTACTTTCTGTTATTTAGATTAAATAAAGCCAAAATAGTATTTTCTGTCTGTTTTCTGAATTATCCGTGCAATAAAAAAATACCCTGAAAAAAATTCTTCAAATGCCCTAAAAGTGAAATGTGTTTTTTCTAGAATATTTGAGAATATCTGGCACTGAGAACACAACAGGGGGAGTTAGCACCTGGCCACGAGGGTCCAGGGCGCGCCCCCTGCCTCGTGGGCCCCTGGTGGCCCCCCTCCACTTATTCCAGCACCCACAACTCCTTCTTCCTCCCAAAAAAATCACCAACCAGCTCAAGCATGAGTTCTAGCTCATCTTGCTGCCATTTTCGACCTCCTTGCTCAAAGCTCCACTCACAAAACTACTTTGGGGGATTGTTCTTTGGTATGTGACTCCTCCAATGGTCTGATTAGTTTTTGTTCTAGTGCTTTATTCATTGCAATTTTTTGCTGCCTAGGTGACCCTGTTCTTGAGCTTGCATGTCAAATTTATTTAGTCCCAAGTAGTTCTAATGAATTATATAGTCTCTAGGCACTTGTGGGAGTAGTTGCTATGAATTTTGTTGAGGTTGGTTCACTTTTATTTTGAGTTACTAAAAATTTCAGAAATTTTCAGAAAATGATGAAGATATTTTTTTAGGGGCTCTTCGAGCCGAAGCTCGAAGGATAAGCAAAGTGAAGAGGATAAAAAGCCCAAATTTAATCTCCCTCGCATCATGGAGGGTTCGGCCATGTGAATGGCCTTGTGATGAGTTCTTGAGAGCAGCCGGGGTTTATGATGGTTTTTATCATTTGGCTGAGAATGCAAGCCTCACCGACTTCCTCCACGATCAGCTCGATCAGTATATCCTACTCACTAATACTTCTGTGCAAAAAATTTACTTTCATGCTAGGAAATCACCACCTTCAGTGGAGTTTCATTTATATGATGAGGTAGGAGATGTCACTATATGATTTTTGTGGGGTTTGCAAGATACCCTTTGTGGGCAACATAGAGGAACCACATCGTAGTGATGTGGATGGATTTATTGATATGATCATTGTAGGGGAGATGAGGAAGGTTTCCGATGCAAGAATTACTAGCATACACTTTCCTATTCTACGTTACTTTGCAATATTTGCTAGTAGATGCTTAATTGGTCGCGGGAACTGTGGAAACCTTAGTGCCCCTGATATTGTTATTTTGTGTGATGCCTTGTTTCACGATAACACTTTTAGTTTAGGCACTATTATTGTTAAACGATTAAGCCTGAACCGTACAAAGGGCCCCATCTTTGGAGGCATCTTTGCTTCATGCCTTGCTAAACACTTTAGGATACCTATTAGGTATTATGAGAAAGAGGAAAAGTTGTTGCCTCCTGTTTTTCTAGATTATAAGAGTATGGTAGCACATGAATTTATTGTTAAAAATAATGAGATCATGCTTAAGTATGATTTGAGATTTAATAAAACTCACAGTGAGACTATTATCTTGCCTGCACCCTCTTTGTTTGACATATTTTCAGGCACGTACCTCATCTACCGGAGCGTGACACCAGCTCTAGATCCTGAACCGGAACAACCACTTGACCCTTGTTGACAGTCCGTTTATCAGTGGGATCCGGAGGAGATCGCCAACCAGTGGCACTCAGATGACACTCCTCAGTAAACCGGAGAGAGTAGCTTCAATCCATGGGCATAGACCAGCTTAGCCAAAAGCCTAAGCTTGGGGGAGTACCTATTTATCACCGACATTACATTCATGTTCACACACTCATTCTAGTTGTGGGTGCTCATACTTTTTCATTGTACTATCCATGCTAGTTTATTTTCTTTTCTAAGCTTTCCTCTTGCGTGTTTGATTAACCTTAAGAAAAACCAAAAAAATAGTTATAGCTTTTAGCTAGTTTACTTTCCATGCTTGTAATAGTAGTAATTAAAAGAAAACTCAAAAAGATTTCTCGTTCTTCTTTTGCTTGTTGGAAGCTTTCCCATGTAAATAGTTTTATTTCTTCTCTTTCCTTTGGGGGTCGAGAGGAGAAGACCATGATGAAAATGTTGAGTGTCTCTCATATGCATTGTTGTTGATTTAACCAAGAGCCCATATTACCTTGTCTTCTCCCATGAATTGAATGCTTGCAGATTCCAACTTAGTCCAATGCACGTGCACTATTAGTCTATTATTATTATCCACACCGTTCGGTCGTGCAAGTGAAAGGCAATAATGACGATATATGATGGACTGATTGAGATGAGAGAAGCTGGTATGAACTCGACCTATCTTGTTTTTGTAAATATGATTAGTTCATCGTTCCTGATTCAGCCTATTATGAATAAACATGTTTGCAATGACAATTAGAGATTATAGTTGCTTATGCCATGCTTAATTAGCTAGGAGTTTATAATGGTTTACCTTGCGTGCCAACATGCTATAAAAATGGTTGTGATGTGGTATGATAGGGTGGTATCCTCCTTTGAACGATTCGAGTGACTTGACTTGGCACATGTTCACGCATGTAGTTGAAACAAAATCAACATAGCCTCCATGATATATATGTTCGTGGTGGATTATATCCTACTCATGCTTGCACTCTGTGTTGATTAATTTTAATGCATGTTCATGACTGTTGTCGCTCTCTAGTTGGTCACTTCCCAGTCTCTTTATAGCCTTCACTTGTACTAAGCGGGAATACTGCGTGTGCATCGAAAATCCATAAACCCCAAAGTTATCCCATATGAGTCCATCATACCTTCCTATATGTGGTATCTACCTGCCATTCCAAGTAAAGTTGTATGTGCCAAACTCCAAACCTTCAAATGAAATTCTGTTTTGTATACTCAAACAGCTCATGTATCAACTAGGGTTGTCTCTATCTTCCATGCTAGGCGGGTTATTCTCAAGAGGAGTGAACTCCACTCCTCACTCACAAGAAAATGGCTCGTCACCGGGATGCCCAGTCCCATGCTCAAATCAAATCAAAATAATTGCAAACAAAACTTCCCCAGGATTGTTGTTAGTTGGAGGCACCCGTTGTTTCGGGAAAGCCATGGATTGATGGTTGTTGGTGGTGGGGGAGTATAAACTTTACCATTCTATTTGGGAACCGCCTATAATGTGTGTAGCATGGAAGATATCGAGATCTCTTAGTTGTTATGTTGACAATGAAAGTATGCCACCCAAAATATTATTTATCTCTATTTCAAAATCGAGCTCTGGCACCTCTACAAATCCCTGCTTGCCTCTGCGAAGGGCCTATATGTTTACTTTTATGTTGAGTCATCATCCTCTTATTAAAAAGCACCAGTTGGAGAGCATCGCTGTCATTTGCATGCATTACTATTAATTTATATTGAGTATGACTATGACTGGATCTCTTTTACCATGAATTACAATGTCTAGTCAGTCCTTGATCTTCATGGGTGCTCTGCATTTATATTTTGCGGTCTCAGAAAGGGCTAGAAAGATACTATCTTGTTATA
Source organism: Triticum aestivum (assembly GCF_018294505.1). Classification (NCBI taxonomy): domain Eukaryota; kingdom Viridiplantae; phylum Streptophyta; class Magnoliopsida; order Poales; family Poaceae; genus Triticum; species Triticum aestivum. The sequence continues at coordinate 765,042,802 of NC_057801.1, forward strand.
TCATATTATGATTTTTTTGAGGAAGTGTTGTCATCCGAGATTTATTATTATTGCTCGCTAGTTGATTATGACATTGATATGAGTAAACATGAGACCTAAGTGTTATTGTGAATATGGTTAGTTCATAATCTTTGCTGAAAACTTGAATGCTGGCTTTACATATTTGCAACAACAAGAGCAAACAGAGTTTATAAAAGTTTTTCTTTATCACTTTCAGTTTGTCTACTGAATTGCTTGAGGACAAGCAAAGGTTTAAGCTTAGGGGAGTTGATATGTCTCCGTCGTATCTACTTTTCCAAACATTTTTGCCCTTGTTTTGGACCCTACCTTGCATGGTTTGAATGGAACTAACCCGGACTGACGTTCTTTTCAGCAGAACTGCCATGGTGTTATTTTTGTGCAGAAATAAAAGTTCTTGGAATGACCTGAAACTCCACGGAGATTAGTTTTGGAATTAATAAAAAATATTGGCGAAAGAACCAAGGTCAGGGGCCCCACACCCTGTCCACGAGGGTGGGGGCGTGCCTGTTGGGGATCGTTGCAGAAATTAAAAAAATTCTACGCATCACCAAGATCAATCTATGGAGTAACAAAAACGAGAGAGAGGGGAGTGCATCTTCATACCCTTGAAGATCGTGAGTCGGAAGCGTCACAAGAATGCGGTTGGAGGAGTCGTACACGTAGCGATTCAGATCGCGGCCGAATCCGATCTTAGCACCGAACAATGGTGCCTCCGCGTTCAACACACGTGCAGCCCGGTGATGTCTCCCACGCCTTGATCCACCAAGGAGGAGGGAGAGGTTGAGGAAGAGGGCTCCAACAGCAGCACGACGGCGTGATGGTGATGGAGTGGCAGTTTTCCGGCAGGGCTTCCCCAAGCTCTTGCGGAGGAGGAGAGGTGTTGGGGAGGGGACGGGCTGCGCCTTGGATGTTGTGTTGCAGCCCTCCCCTCGCCCCTCTATTTACAGGGAGAAGGGGGTAGGGGCCGGGCCCCTCTAGATGAGATCTAGAGTGGGGGCGGCCAAGGGGAGGGGGCTTGCCCCCCAAGCAAGGGGGAGGTCCCTTTAGGGTTTCTCCCCCCAACCCTAGGCGCATGGGCCCTAGGGGGGTGGGGTGGCGCCCAGCCCTCCAAGGGGCTGGTTCCCTTCCCTCTACAGCCCATGAGGCCCTCCGGGACAGGTGGCCCCTCCCGGTGGACCCTCGGAACCCCTCCGGTGGCCCTAGTACAATAACGGTATGCCCCCAAATATTTCCGGTGACCGTATGACAACTTCCCATATATATATCTTCACCTACGGACCATTCAGGAACTCCTCGTGACGTCTGGGATCTCATTGGAACTCCGAACAACATTCTTTAATCACATACAAATCTTCCTAATAACCCTAGCGTCATCAAACCTTAAGTGTATAGACCCTACGGGTTCGGGAATCACGCAGACATGACCGAGACAGCTCTTCGGCCAATAACCAACAGCGGGATTTGGACACCCATGTTGGCTCCCACATGTTCCATGATGATCTCATCGGATGAACCACGATGTCGAGGATTCAAGCAATCCTGTATACAATTCCCTTTGTCAATCGGTACGTTACTTGCGCGAAATTCAATCGTCGGTATCCCAATACCTCGTTCAATCTTGTTACCGGCAAGTCACTTTACTCGTTCCATAATGCATGATCCTGTGACCAACCACTTGGTCACATTGAGCTCATTATGATGATGCATTACCGAGTGGGCCCAGAGATACCTCTCTGTCATACGGAGTGACAAATCCCAGTCTCGATTCGTGCCAACCCAACAGACAGTTTCGGAGATACCTGTAGAGCACCTTTATAGTCACCCAGTTACGTTGTGACGTTTGGTACACCCAAAGCACTCCTACGGTATTCGGGAGTTACACAATCTCATGGTCTAAGGAAATGATACTTGACATTAGAAAAGCTCTAGTAAACATACTACACGATCTTGTGCTATGCTTAGGATTGGGTCTTGTCCATCACATCATTCTCCTAATGATGTGATCCCGTTATCAATGACATCCAATGTCCATAGTCAGGAAACCATGACCATCTGTTGATGAACGAGCTAGTCAACTAGAGGCTCACTAGGGACATGGTGTGGTCTATGTATTCACACATGTATTACGGTTTCCGATCAATACAATTATAGCATGAACAATAGACAATTATCATGAACAAGGAAATATAATAATAACCATTTTATTATTGCCTCTAGGGCATATTTCCAACAGTCTCCCACTTGCAAGTCAATAATCTTGTTACATTGTGATGAATCGAACACCCATAGAGTTCTGGTGTTGATCATGTTTTGCTCGTAGAAGAGGTTTAGTCAACGGATCTACGACATTCAGATTCATATGCACTTTACAAATATCTATGTCTCCATCTTGAACATTTTCACGAATGGAGTTGAAGCGATGCTTGATGTGTCTGGTCTTCTTGTGAAACTTGGGCTCCTTGGCAAGGGCAATAGCTCCAGTGTTGTCACAGAAGAGAGTCATCGGGCCCGACGCATTGGGAATAACTCCTAGGTCGGTAATGAACTCCTTCATCCAAATTGCTTCATGTGTTGCCTCCGAGACTGCCATGTACTCTGCTTCACATGTAGATCCCACCACGACGCTTTGCTTGCAACTGCACCAGCTTACTGCCCCACCATTCAAAATATACACGTATATGGTCTGTGACTTGGAGTCATCCAGATCTGTGTCGAAGCTAGCATCGACGTAACCCTTTACGACGAGATCTTCGTCACCTCCATAAACGAGAAACATATCCTTAGTCCTTTTCAGGTACTTCAGGATATTCTTGACCGCTGTCCAGTGTTCCATGCCAGGATTACTTTGGTACCTTCCTACCAAACTTACGGCAAGGTTTACATCAGGTCTGGTACACAACATGGCATACATAATAGACCCTATGGCCGAGGCATAGTGGATGACACTCATCTTTTCTCTATCTTCTGCCGTGGTCGGGCTTTGAGTTGGGCTCAATTTCACACCTTGCAATACAGGCAAGAACCCTTTCTTGGACTGATCCATATTGAACTTCTTCAATATCTTATCAAGGTATGTGCTTTGTGAAAGACCTATGAGGCGTATCGATCTATCTCTATAGATCTTGATGCCTAATATGTAAGCAGCTTCTCCAAGGTCATTCATTGAAAAACACTTATTCAAGTAGGCCTTTATGCTTTCCAAGAGTTCTATATCATTTCCCATCAACAGTATGTCATCCACATATAATATGAGAAATGCTACAGAGCTCCCACTCACTTTCTTGTAAACACAGGCTTCTCCATAAGTCTGCATAAACCTAAACGCTTTGATCATTTCATCAAAGCGAATGTTCCAACTCCGAGATGCTTGCACCAGCCCATAGATGGAGTGCTGGAGCTTGCATACCTTGTTAGCATTCTTAGGATCGACAAAACCTTTCGGCTGCATCATATACAATTCTTCCTTAAGGAAGCCATTAAGGAATGTCGTTTTGACGTCCGTTTGCCATATCTCATAATCATAGAATGCGGCAATAGCTAACATGATTCGGACAGACTTTAGCTTCGCTATGGGTGAGAAGGTCTCATCGTAGTCAACCCCTTGAACTTGTCGATAAACCTTAGCGACAAGTCGAGCTTTATAGATGGTAACATTACCATCCGCGTCCATCTTCTTCTTAAAGATCCATTTATTTTCTATGGCTCGCCGATCATCGGGCAAGTCTGTCAAAGTCCATACTTTGTTTTCATACATGAATCCTATCTCGGATTGCATGGCTTCAAGCCATTTGTTGGAATCTAGGCCCGTCATCGCTTCTTCATAGTTCGAAGGTTCACCGTTGTCTAACAACATGATTTCCAGGACAGGGTTGCCATACCATTCTGGTGTGGAAGTGTCCTCGTGGACCTACGAAGTTCAGTAGCAACTTGATCCGAAGTACCTTGATCATCATCATTAACCTCCTCTCTAGCCGGTGCAGGCACCACAGAAACATCTTCCTGTGTTGCGCTACTTTCCACTTCAAGAGGCAGTACTTCATCAAGTTCTACTTTCCTCCCACTTACTTCTTTCGAGAGAAACTCTTTCTCCAGAAAGGACCCATTCTTGGCAACAAAGATCTTGCCTTAGGATCCGAGGTAGAAGGTATACCCAATGGTTTCCTTCGGGTATCCTATGAAGACGCATTTTTCCGACTTGGGTTCGAGCTTTTCAGGTTGAAGTTTCTTGACATAAGCATCGCATCCCCAAACTTTTAGAAACGATAGCTTAGGTTTCTTCCCAAACCATAATTCATACGATGTCGTCTCAACGGATTTCGACGGAGCCCTATTTAAAGTGAATGCGGTAGTCTCTAAAGCATAGCCCCAAAATGAGAGCGGTAGATCGGTAAGAGACATCATAGATCACACCATATCCAATAGAGTGCGATTATGACGTTCGGACACACCATTACGCTGAGGTGTTCCACGCGGCGTGAGTTGTGAAACGATTCCACATTTCCTTAAGTGTGTGCCAAATTCGTGACTCAAATATTCCCCTCCACGATCTGATCGTAAGAACTTTATTTTCCTGTCACGTTGATTTTAAACCTCACTCTGAAATTCCTTGAACTTTTCAAAGGTTTCAGACTTGTGTTTCATTAAGTAGACATACCCATGTCTACTTAAGTCATCAGTGAGGGTGAGAACATAACGATAGCCACCGCGAGCCTCAATGCTCATTGGACTGCACACATCAGTATGTATGATTTCCAATAAGTTGGTTGCTCGCTCCATTGTTCCAAAGAACGGAGTCTTGGTCATTTTTCCCATGAGGCATGGTTCGCACGTGTCAAATGATTCATAATCAAGAGACTCCAAAAGTCCATCTGCATGGAGCTTCTTCATGCGTTTGACACCAATGTGACCAAGGCGGCCGTGCCACAAGTATGTGGGACTATCATTATGAACCTTACATCTTTTGGTACTCACACTATGAATATGTGTAACATTACGTTCAAGATTCATTAAGAATAAACCATTGACCAGCGGGGCATGACCATAAAACATATCTCTCATATAAATATAACAACCATTATTCTCAGATTTAAATGAGTAGCCATCTCGTATTAAACGAGATCCAGATACAATGTTCATGCTTAAAGCTGGAACTAAATAACAATTATTGAGGTTTAAAACTAATCCCGTAGGTAAATGTAGAGGTAGCGTGCCGACGGCGATCACATAGACCTTGGAACCATTCCCGACGCGCATCGTCACCTCGTCCTTCGCCAGTCTCCGCTTATTCCGCAGCTCCTGTTTTGAGTTACAAATATGAGCAACCACATTGGTATCAAATACCCAGGAGCTACTACGATTACTGGTAAGGTACACATCAATAACATGTATATCACATATACCTTTGGTGTTGCCAGCCTTCTTGTCCGCTAAGTACTTGGGGCAGTTCCGCTTCTAGTGACCACTTCCCTTGCAATAAAAACACTCAGTCTCATGCTTGGGTCCATTCTTTGGCTTCTTCCTGGCAGCTTGCTTGCCGGGCGCGACACCTCCCTTGCCATCTTTCTTGAAACCCTTTTTACCCTTGACTTTCTTGAACTTAGTGGTTTTATTCACCATCAACACTTGATGTTCCTTTTTGATTTCCACCTCCGCTGATTTCAGCATTGAATATACCTTAGGAATGGTTTTCTCCATCCCCTGCATATTGAACTTCATCATAAAGCTCTTGTAGCTCGGTGGAAGCGACTGAAGGATTCTGTCAACGACCGCGTCTTCCGAGAGATTAACTCCCAGCTGAGACAAGCGTTTGTGCAACCCAGACATTTTGAGTATGTGCTCGTTGACGGAACTATTCTCCTCCATCTCACAACTATAGAACTTGTCGGAGACTTCATATCTCTCGACCCGGGCATGAGCTTGGAAAACCATTTTCAGCTCTTGGAACATCTCATATGCTCCGTGCTGCTCGAGATGCTTTTGGAGCCCCAGTTCTAAGATGTAAAGCATGCCTCACTGAACCAGGGAGTAATCATCAACACGTGACTGCCAAGCATTCATAACGTCTTGGTTCGCTGGGACAGGTGCTTCTCCTAGCGGTGCTTCAAGGACATATGCTTTCTTGGCAGCTATGAGGATGATCCTTAAGTTCCGGACCCAGTCCGTATAGTTGCTACCATCGTCTTTCAGCTTGGTTTTCTCTAGGAACGCGTTGAAGTTGAGGACAACATTCGCGTGGGCCATTTGATCTACAAGAGATATTGTAAAGATTATTAGACTAAGTTCATGATAATTAAGTTCATCTAATCAAATTATTTAATGAACTCCCACTTAGATAGACATCCCTCTAGTCATCTAAGTGATACACGATCCGAGTCAACTAGGTCGTGTCCGATCATCACATGAGACGGACTAGTCATCATCGGTGAACATCTTCATGTTGATCGTATCTTCTATACGACTCATGTTCGACCTTTCGGTCTCTTGTGTTCCAAGGCCATGTCTATACATGCTAGGCTCGTCAAGTCAACCTAAGCGTTTTGCATGTGTAAATCTGGCTTACACCCGTTGTATGTGAACGTTAGAATCTATCACACCCGATCATCACATGGTGCTTCAAAACAACGAACTTTCGTAACGGCGTACAGTTAGGGGGAACACTTTCTTTAAATTATTATGAGGGATCATCTTATTTATGCTACTGTCGTTCGAAGCAAATAAGATGCAAAAACATGATAAACATCACATGCAACCAAATAGTGACATGATATGGCCAATATGATTTTGCACCTTTTGATCTCCATCTTCGGGGCGCCATGATCATCATCGTCACCGGCATGACACCATGATCTCCATCATCGTGTCTTCATGAAGTTGTCTCGCCAACTATTACTTCTACTACTATGGCTAACGGTTTAGCAATAAAGTAATTACATGGCGTTATTCAATGACACGCAGGTCATACTATAAATAAAGACAACTCCTATGGCTCCTGCCGGTTGTCATACTCATCGACATGCAAGTCATGATTCCTATTACAAGAACATGATCAATATCATACATCACATATATTTCATTCATCACATCCTTCATGGCCATATTACATCACACGGCACATGCTGCAAAAACAAGTTAGACGTCTTCTAATTGTTGCTGCAAGTTTTTACGTGGCTTCTATAGGTTTCTAGCAAGAACGTTTCTTACCTACGCCAAAACCACAACGTGATATGCCAATTGCTATTTACCCTTCATAAGGACCCTTTTCATCAAATCCGATCCGACTATGGGAGAGACAGACACCTGCTAGCCACCTTATGCAACTAGTGCATGTCAGTCGGTGGAACCTATCTCACGTAAGCGTACTTGTAAGGTCGGTCCGGGCCGCTTCATCCCACGATGCCGCTGAAACAAGATAAGACTAGTAGTGGCAAGTAAATTGACAAAATCGACGAGCCACAACAAACTTGTGTTCTACTCGTGCATAGAAACTACGCATAGACCTAGCTCATGATGCCACTATTGGGGATCGCTGCAGAAACTAAAAAAATTCTATGCATCACCAAGATCAATCTATGGAGTAACTAGCAACGAGAGAGAGGGGAATGCATCTTCATACCCTTGAAGATCGCGAGTCGGAAGCGTTGCAAGAACGAGGTTGGAGGAGTCCTACACGTAGCGATTCAGATCGCGACCGAATCCGATCTTAGCACCGAGCAACGGTGCCTCCATGTTCAACACACGTGCAGCCCGGTGATGTCTCCCGCACCTTGATCCAGCAAGGAGGAGGGATAGGTTGAGGAAGAGGGCTCCAACAGCAGCATGACGGCGTGGTGGTGATGGAGTGGCAGTTCTCCGGCAGGGCTTCGCCAAGCTCTTGCGAAGGAGGAGATGTGTTGGGGAGGGGAGGGGCTGCGCCTTGGATGTTGTGTTGCAGCCCTCCCCTCGCCCCTCTATTTATAGGGAGAAGGGGGAAGGGGGTCGACCCCTCTAGATGGAAGGGGGCCGACCCCTCTAGATGAGATCTAGAGGGGGGCGGCCAAGGGGAGGGGGCTTGCCCCCCAAGCAAGGGGGGCGCCCCCTTTAGGGTTTCTCCCCCCAACCATAGGCACATGGGCCCTAGGTGGGTGGCGCCCAGCCCTCCAAGGGGCTGGTTCCCTTCCCTCCACAGCCCATGAGGCCCTCCGAGACAGGTGGCCCCTCCCAGTGGACCCCCGAAACCCCTCCGGTGGCCCCGGTACAATACCGGTATGCCCTCGAATATTTCCGGTGACTGTATGACAACTTCCCATATATAAATCTTCACCTCCGGACCATTCCAGAACTCCTCATGACGTCCGGGATCTCATCCAGGACTCCGAACAACATTCGGTAATGACATACAAATCTTCCTAATAACCCTAGCGTCATCGAACCTTAAGTGTGTATACCCTACGGGTTCGGGAATCACGCAGACATGACCGAGACAGCTCTCCGGCCAATAACCAACAGCGGGATCTGAATACGGATGTTGGATCCCACATGTTCCACGATGATCTCATCGGATGAACCACGATGTCGAGGATTCAAGCAATCCGGTATACAATTCCCTTTCTCAATCGGTACGTTACTTGCCCGAGATTCGATCATTGGTATCCCAATACCTCGTTCAATCTCGTTACCGGCAAGTCACTTTACTCGTTCTGTAATGCATGATCCCGAGACCAACCACTTGGTCACATTGAGCTCATTATGATGATGCATTACCGAGTGGGCCTAGAGATACCTCTCTGTCATACGGAGTGACAAATCCCAGTCTTGATTTGTGCCAACCCAACAGACACTTTCAGAGATACCCTGTAGAGCACCTTTATAGTCATCCAGTTACGTTGTGACATTTGGTACACCCAAAGAACTCCTACGGTATCCGGGAGTTACACAATCTCATGGTCTAAGGAAATGATACTTGACATTAGAAAAGCTCTAGCAAACGAACTACACGATCTTGTGCTATGCTTAGGATTGGGCCTTGTCCATGACATCATTCTCCTAATGATGTGATCCCGTTATCAAGGACATCCAATGTCCATAGTCAGGAAACCATGACCATCTGTTGATGAACGAGCTAGTCAACTAGAGGCTCACTAGGGACATGGTGTGGTCTATGTATTCACACATGTATTACGGTTTCTGATCAATACAATTATAGCATGAACAATAGACAATTATCATGAACAAGGAAATATAATAATAACCATTTTATTATTGCCTCTAGGGCATATTTCCAACAGTTCCCACCCCCTGGGGCGTGCCCCCTGCCTCGTGGGCCCCCTGAGGCTCCACCGACCTCAACTCCAACTCTATATATTCACGTTCGAGGAGAAAAAACCAGGGAGAAGGATTCATCACATTTTACGATATGGAGCCGCCGCCAAGCCCTAAACTCTCGCAAGAGGGCTGATCTGGAGTCCGTTCGGGGCTCCGGAGAGGGGAATCCGCCGCCGTCGTCATCATCAACCATCCTACATCACCAATTTCATGATGCTCACCGCCGTGCGTTAGTAATTCCATCGTAGGCTTGCTGGATGGTGATGGGTTGGATGAGATTTATCATGTAATCGAGTTAGTTTTGTTAGGGTTTGATCCCTAGTATCCATTATGTTCTAAGATTGATGTTGCTTTGACTTTGCTATGCTTAATGCTTGTCACTAGGGCTCGAGTGCCATGATTTCAGATTTGAACCTATTATGTTTCATGAATATATGTGAGTTCTTGATCCTATCTTGCAAGTCAATAGTCACCTACTATGTGTTATGATCCGACAACCCCGAAGTGACAATAATCGGGACCACTCCCGGTGATGACCATAGTTTGAGGAGTTCATGTATTCACTAAGTGTTAATGTTTTGGTCTGGTACTCTATTAAAAGGAGGCCTTAATATCCCTTAGTTTCCAATAGGACCCCGCTGCCACGGGAGGGTAGGACAAAAGATTTCATGCAAGTTCTTTTCCATAAGCACGTATGACTATATTCGGAATACATGCCTACATTACATTGATGAATTGGAGCTAGTTCTGTGTCACCCTATGTTATAACTATTGCATGAGGAATCGCATCTGACATAATTATCTATCACTGATCCAATGCCTACGAGCTTTTCACATATTGATCTTTGCTTAGTTACTTTACCGTTGCCACTGTTACAATTACTACAAAATAGCAAATGTTACTTTTGCTACTGTTACTGTTACTTCCATACTAGTTTGCTACTAAATACTTTGCTGCAGATATTAAGTTATCCAGGTGTGCTTGAATTGACAACTTAACTGCTAATACTTGAGAATATTCTTTGGCTCCCCTTGTGTCGAATCAATAAATTTGGGTTGAATACTCTACCCTTGAAAACTGTTGCGATCCCCTATACTTGTGGGTTATTAGTACCCCCATGGGGCAAACTACCTACACACCTGCAACACATAATAAAAATGCCATGGTAAATAGAATCATTTTAGGAGAATATAGAAGATAGGAGAAAATTTAATAAGTTTTCATGGCAAAAGAATAGTCTTAAGCACCTATCAAACAAAGAGGGGAAATTAAGTTGCCACAGGTGTCTGGCTGAATTTGCCATGGGTAGTAAATCTGAATGGACACTAGTTCAAAGGTCGGGGTTGAAATAGAAAACCCAAAATTGCACTAATATGGTTCCCCATCCAAGTCTACAGTTTGCCATGTTTCGATTCTACAAAAAACATCTACACACCTGATATGAATTTTCTGGGGGGGGGGCGAAAATGTCTACACATCTAGCACTAGAGTCTACAATTTCCCAACTTGCCATGTCTAGATTCTGCAAAAACCATCTACACAAGTGGGATGAAGCACATCAAATAGTAACTGTGAAGCACTAGATGAACACAACTGTGAAATTTCTCAGTTAACCTTATAGAGTGAAGTGGATGAGGACGCAAACCCAGATGAGAGTGCTGCCGTGAAGCTCGCATCCAACGTCGTCGCTGTCCCTTTTGCATGCTCTATGGCATCGTCTTTTAAAGTCGGCATTGTCGGTGTCCTTCCACCGCACATCCATGACCCCGACACCCTTCAAGCTGCGTTCTCACCAGGGCGCCACCGCACAGGCAAGACAAAGAGCACAAGTTGTGTCACCGCTACCGGCGTGAGCAGCAACATCATGGCCCGCCTCGTATACACCGCCTTCGCTATCTCCACCTCCTCCCCGCCGTGTTCATTGCCCACGGTGCATATGCCATCGCCATTGTCGGTGTCAAAACCGGTGGATCTCGGGTAGGGGGTCTCGAGCTGTGTGTCTAAGGCTAATGGTAACAGGAGGCGCTGGACACGATGTTTACCCAGGTTCGGGCCCTCTCGATGGAGGTAATACCCTACTTCCTGCTTGATTGATCTTGATGATATGAGTATTAAAAGAGTAGATCTACCACGATATCATAGAGGCTAAACCCTAGAAGCTAACCTATGGTTATGATCGTCATTGTCCTACGGACTAAACCCTCCAGTTTATATTGACACTGGAGGGGGCTAGGGTTACGCAGAGTCAGTTACAGAGAAAGGAATCTTCACATCTGAATCACCAAGCTTGCCTTCCACACAAAGGAGAGTCCTATCCGGATACAGGACGAAGTCTTCTATTTTGTATCTTCGCGGTCCAACAGTCCAGCATTCACATATAGTCCAGTTTTACGAGGACCCCTTAATCCAGGACTCCCTCAGTAGCCCCTGAACCAGGCTTCAATGACGACGAGTCCGGCACGCAAATTGTCTTCAGCATTGCAAGGCGGGTTCCTTCTCCGAATACTTCAAAGTAGATCTTGAACATAAGAATCGTGTTCGGCTCTGCAAAACAATCCCACATACCACTGTAGAGAGTATAACATCTCACGATTCTAATCTGCTGACATATCATAGCATGACATCACGCCACGGCCCGGTCTTTATTCGAACCATTTTTATCCCGCCCCTCCATATTTTGAGGCACGATTTCATTGGCACGTCTTGTCGAAGCAGAGATCGTGTCCCCTTATCACATGATTCTCATCAATACGGGCATGGGTAATCCAACCTTGCCATCAGCATGATGCTTGGGAAATAAGCGAGTTTTAGGGCGAATGGGGAAGCGCACGATTTTTACTGCCTATATAAAGGGATAAGGATTCCCCTCTTTCACCCACACCCTTTTCTTCTTCTGCTCATCTATCCTCGAGCTCCAATGCCCAAGCTCCCATCTCTTCTGCCCAAAAAAGCACTCCAATCATGTCCGGATCCAGAGCTGGAGGCAAGTGGATGGCCTCCTCCATCAAGAAGGAGGACATCAAGAAGCTCCGGGAGGCCGGGTACTTGTCAAAAGACATCGCTCATCGGCTCCCGGCCAAGGGGGCAGATCATCCCTACCCCGGAGCCCCAACAAAGGGTGGTATTTCTCTCCCACTTTGTCCGTGGGTTGGGGTTTCCCCTCCACCTGTTCGTACACGGATTAATGTTCTACTACAGGCTGGACTTCCATGACTTGGCCCCCAACTCCATCCTCAACATTTCGGCATTCATTGTTGTGTGTGAGGCCTTCCTTCGCATCCCACCTCACTTCGGCCTATGGCTGAAGACCTTCAATGTGAAGCCCAAGGTGGTGAGCGGCGAACAAGCGGAATGTGGAGGCGCTATGGTGGGCAAAATGCCCAATTTCACATGGCCCGAAGGCTCCTTTGTGGAGACCGTAGAGGGGTGGCAATCGGGGTGGTTCTACATCACTGAGCCGCGCGACGCCAACTGGGCGGTGACCCCTGAATTCCGATCCGGAGTCTCCATGCGGCTCACCTCCTGGGGAGAGAAAGGTTTAGCCTAGGGCTCAGCGAAAGAAGTGACCAGGCTCCACACATGCGTCCAGAACTTGATTGCCAAGAAAATCAAGCTTTTCAACGTGGTCCAGGTCATGCTCATCCGCCGGATTCTTCCGTGCCAGATCTGGACTTGTAACATGTGGGAGTTCGACCCGGCCAAGCACCAGACGCTGCTGGAGCTCTTCGACACGACACATGAAGGTATATGGAAGGTGCTTTTTAAGACCGGGGAGGTACCACTGCCCATGTCTGAAGATCGCGGGCTCAGCGTAAAACACCGGGCTAATCCGGTAAGTTCTTTCATGTTTTGCAAGGCATATCTTTCACCAGCATATCTGCGGGAGGAACCTAAGGCTCTATGCCAATCTTTCAGGCCTGGGTAGCGATAGCGGAGGAGATTGAATGTATGGCTCCGCTACCTGAAGATCCAGAAACACCTCTTCTGATGAAGATGCTTTTTCCGACACCTTATGAAGTGTCGGAGAAGAAAACCAAGAAGGCGGCCAAGGGGACCAGAGGTGGTCTCCGCCGCAAGGGCGCTTCGGACGTGATGTTTGAAGACGCCGAGACACACTCCTCCGCCGAAGACGACGAGGCGGAGGAGGAGGAGGAGAAGGAGGAGACCATTCCCCTCCCACTGGGGAGAAGAAGAAGAGGAAGGCCTCCACAAGTGGGGAGGCTGAGGCGCCCAAGAAGGGGAGAATCTCCCTTCCGGACTACTCCACCCCAACCACCAACAGCAGCGGGGAGTGGGGGCCCAGGGTCAAGCCCCTGGCGAAGTCGTAAGTATTCGGACGTAGTAATATTTCTGGTTTTTTCACTTTATCATTTTTTAAATGCGTTAGACCATGTATCTGCAGTCCGGCCCAATCCGACATCGAGCTCTTCCCCCTCTTCGAAGGGGTCGCTGGATCCGTCGGTGATGAACAGCGATTCCCTTCCAACGGCCAGCTCCCATAAGGCCGCAGACAACACCATGGTGTTGTCCTGAAGGATACCGGGCCAAGGGGAGGCCGTTCCAGTGATGCCGGAAGAAAGAAGTTCGGATGCTGGGCACATGGGGGGGCAAGACCCCTACAGACCACATCGATGAGGGCCGAGTCCAGTTCGTCCCTCAGCCGGACACAGCTCCAAAGACCCAAGAGGCTCCGGATTCGGGCAGGCAGCCTCTCCCGAACAAGGGGGACAAGCTACCTCTGTCGGTGACCTCTGTCCATCCAGAGGCACCGGACAGATTGTTAGAAGCGCTACAAGGCACTTCCATTATGGAAGAACACCGTACTCCAATGAGTACGGTGATCAAGAAGGTCCAATCCGCCAAAATCGGATTGACCGAAGCCTGCATTAGCCTTCTAACAGGCTTTGAGGTGAGTAATATACTTGTAAAAGAATATCACCTTGTAGACAGTAGCCCCTGATGCTCTGTTCGGTGTTCGGAAAGAAGAACGAAACAGAGGATCAAAATGTTTTTTGCTGGAGCCTAACATAAAATGTCTGTGTAAATAAGCAGGCGTCGCTGCTAGCCGATGCCACTCATACTGCGGAGGTCTCCGGCTTGACACGGAATCTGGAGCAGGCCGAGGAAGAACTCGGCCTTATGAAGAAGCAACTGGAGGATAGCCAAGGTATGCACTAAATTGTGCTTTACATTTAGAAAAGATGAAAAGTTCCTACTGACTGAAGTGTCATGAACTTTATTAGGGGCCACGACTGAAGTAGCGGCCCTCAAGAAGGCGTTGGCCGAGGCCGAGGACAAAGCGGCTAACGAATGCGCCGCGCGTGAGAAGCTGGAGGCCCGGGTCAGCGAGGTCCAGCAAGGGCTCCAGGACGCCATCAAAAAGTACGAGTCCTTGGAGCGTAATTCAAAGAATCAATAGTCTGAACTTGCCAAGGCCCGCCAGAGCACGCAAGATGCCCGGGCCGAAGCCCAGAGCGCCCTCTGGGAAATCCAGGTGGCCCAGGATATCGCGGAGGGTGAGGCTTTTATTATGAAAAATCAAGTGTACGAAAGAAGCGTTCCTTTTACTTACCCGAATTTGGATTTTTCCAGGAGCATTTGCGAATCTGCCGCGAGGTATATCAGATGCTGCAGAGTTCTTTCGAGCCGAAGAAGGGAGCTCTACAGAGAAGTTGTTCTGGTATCAATACCTTGGATCAGAACTTCCGTTGCCCCTTAGCGACCAGCTAAAGCAGCTGGTCGAGTTGCACGAGGCGGCTGAACTGGCCATGAAGGACCTAATAGTCCGACTATGTCATGTCGAGCCTGTTGTCGGTTCAATATCCGGCGTATCTCATAGTAGGGGTCCTAAGCTAGGCGTCTTGGAGCGATGGTAACATGGACACGGGGTTTTACCCAGCTTCGGGCTCTCTTGATGAGATAATACCCTACATGCTGCTTTTGATTGTATTCATATGGGTGTAGTACAGAGTACACGTATCTACCACGAGATTGTAGTAATGAATATGAGATTGTCCATTGACTAGCCTGGCCTCGGTTTATATAAGACACCGGAGGCCTAGGGTTTAGGAGAGTCCTTGTCTTGGGCGCCAAGTCTTGTGGAGTCTTCCTTGTATGCAAGAGGGGTTGTCCGAACTGGCCCATGAGTATGCGGCCATGGGGATCCTCGGCCCAATCTAGATGATTGGGAGACGACGTGGTGAGTACCCCCCTAGTCCAGGACACCATCAGTAGACCCCTGAACCGGTCTTCAAGTTGGGGAAACTCCTCGATTCTTCCGAACTGTTCTTCATCTTCGGTCGTCGGTCTTGAAAACTGGTTCAACAAATCTTCTCATCTTTGATCTTGAGGATCGCGAAGTAAATCCTAAGAGTTTATATGTCGGGTATCCGACAAGCCCCTTTAAGTTTCCGGCCTTTATCAATGCCTTGTTATTATTATGCCACACCTCAGGTTTGAAGTTATTCCCGGGCGGCAGTGTCCTCTTGCGTCCGAGCTCCAACGCTGGATTGCATTCGAGGTATCTTTTTCAGCCAAGCACCAACGCTGGACTGCTTCCTGAAGGAAATATGCCCTAGAGGCAATAATAAAGTTATTATTTATTTCCTTGTATCATGATAAATGTTTATAATTCATGCTAGAATTGTATTAACCGGAAACTTAGTACATGTGTGAATACATAGACAAAACTGAGTGTCACTAGTATGCCTCTACTTGACTAGCTCATTAATCAAAGATGGTTATGTTTCCTAACCATAGACATGTGTTGTCATTTGATTAACGGGATCACATCATTAGGAGAATGATGTGATTGACATAACCCATTCTGTTAGCCTAGCACTTGATCGTTTAGTATATTGCTATTGCTTTCTTCATGACTTATACATGTTCCTGTAACTATGAGATTATGCAACTCCCGTTTACCGGAGGAACACTTTGGGTGCTACCAAACGTCACAACGTAACTGGGTGATTATAAAGGAGTACTACAGGTGTCTCCAAAGGTACATGTTGGGTTGGCGTATTTCGAAATTAGGTTTTGTCACTCCGATTGTCGGAGAGGTATCTCTGGGCCCTCTCGGTAATGCACATCACTATAAGCCTTGCAAGCAATGTAGCTAATGAGTTAGTTACGAATGATGCATTACGTAACGAGTAAAGAGACTTGCCGGTAACGAGATTGAACTAGGTATTGGATACTGACGATCGAATCTCGGGCAAGTAACATACCGATGACAAAGGGAACAACGTATGTTGTTATGCGGTTTGACCGATAAAGATCTTCATAGAATATGTAGGAGCCAATATGAGCATCCAGGTTCCGCTATTGGTTATTGACCGGAAACAGTTCTAGGTCATGTCTGCATAGTTCTCGAACCCGTAGGGTCTGCACGCTTAACGTTACGATGACAGTTTTATTATGAGTTTATATGTTTTGATGTACCGAAGGTTGTTAGGGGTCCCGGATGTAATCACGGACATGACGAGGAGTCTCGAAATGGTCGAGACATAAAGATTGATATATTGGACGACTATATTCGGACACCGGAATTGTTCCGGGTGATTTCGGAGAAAACCGGAGTGTCGGAGGGGTTACCGGAACCCCCCGGGGAAGTATTGGGCCTTAGTGGGCCTGAGGGCAGAGAGAGGGCAGCAGCCCAGGAGGTGGCACCCCCCCCCATAGGGAGTCCGAATTGGACTAGGGAGGGGGGGGCGCGGCCCCTCTTTCCCTCTCGCTCTCCCTCTCTTTCCTTCCCCCTTCCTCCTTCCTAGTGGGACTAGGAAAGGGGAATCCTACTCCCACTAGGAGGAGGATTCCCCCCTCCTTGGCGCGCCCCCTAGGGCCGGCCGGCCTCCCCCCTTGCTCCTTTATATACGGGGGCAGGGGGGCACCCCAAGACACACAAGTTGATCTTCGTGATCGTTCCTTAGCCGTGTGCGGTGCCCCCCTCCACCATATTCCACCTCGGTCATATCGTCGCGGAGTTTAGGCGAAGCCCTGCGCCGGTAGAACATCATCATCGTCACCACGCCGTCGTGCTGACGGAACTCATCCCCGACACTTTGCTGGATCGGAGTCTGGGGATCGTCATCGAGCTGAACGTGTGCTGAACTCGGAGGTGTCGTACGTTCGGTGCTTGGATCGGTCGGATCGTGAAGATGCACGACTACATCAACCGCGTTGTCATAACGCTTCCGCTTACGGTCTACGAGGGTACGTGGACATTACTCTCCCCTCTTGTTGCTATGCCATCACCATGATCTTGCGTGTGCGTAGGAAATTTTTTGAAATTACTACGTTCCCCAACAGTGGCATCTGAGCCTAGGTTTTATGCGTTGATGTTATTTGCACGAGTAGAACACAAGTGAGTTGTGGGCGATACAAGTCATACTGCTTACCAGCATGTCATACTTTGGTTCAGCGGTATTGTTGGATGAAGCGGCCCGGACCGACATTACGCGTACGCTTACGCGAGACTGGTTTTACCGCCGTGCTTCGCACACAGGTGACTAGCGGGTGTCTGTTTCTCCAACTTTAGTTGAACTGAGTGTGGCTACGCCCGGTCCTTGCGAATGTTAAAACAGCACCAACTTGACAAACTATCGTTGTGGTTTTGATGCGTAGGTAAGAACGGTTCTTTCTAAGCCCGTAGCAGCTACGTAAAATTTGCAACAACAAAGTAGAGGACGTCTAACTTGTTTTTGCAGGGCATGTTGTGATGTGATATGGTCAAGACGTGATGCTATATTTTCTTGTATGAGATGATCATGTTTTGTAACCGAAGTTATCGGCAACTGGCAGGAGCCATATGGTTGTCGCTTTATTGTATGCAATGCAATCGCCCTGAATGCTTTACTTTATCACTAAGCGGTAGCGATAGTCGTAGAAGCATAAGATTGGCAAGACGACAACGATGCTACGATGGAGATCAAGGTGTCGCGCCGGTGACGATGGTGATCATGACGGTGCTTCGGAGATGGAGATCACAAGCACAAGATGATGATGGCCATATCATATC
Source organism: Triticum aestivum (assembly GCF_018294505.1). Taxonomy (NCBI): domain Eukaryota; kingdom Viridiplantae; phylum Streptophyta; class Magnoliopsida; order Poales; family Poaceae; genus Triticum; species Triticum aestivum. The sequence goes on from NC_057801.1 coordinate 765,061,143, forward strand.
ACTTATATTGATTGCATGTGATGTTTATCCTTTATGCATCTTATCTTGCTTTGATTGACGGTAGCATTTTAAGATGATCTCTCACTAAATTATCAAGAAGTGTTCTCCCTGAGTATGCATCATTGCCAAAGTTTGTCGTGCCCAGACACCACGTGATGATCGGGTGTGATAAGCTCAACGTCCATCTACAATGGGTGCAAGCCAGTTTTGCACACGTAGAATACTCATGTTAAACTTGACGAGCCTAGCATATGCAGATATGGCCTCGGAACACGGAGACCGAAAGGTCGAGCGTGAACCATATAGTAGATATGATCAACATAATGATGTTCACCATTGAAAACTACTCCATCTCACGTGATGATCGGTTATGGTTTAGTTGATTTGGATCATGTGATCACTTAGATGACTAGAGAGATGTCTGTCTGAGTGGGAGTTCTTAAGTAATATGATTAATTGAACTTAAACTTATCATGAACTTAGTACCTGATAGTATCTTGCTTGTCTATGTTGATTGTAGATAGATGGCCAGTACTGTTGTTCCGCTGAATTTTAATGCGTTCCTTGAGAAAGCAAAGTTGAAAGATGATGGTAGCAATTACACGGACTGGGTCCGTAACTTGAGGATTATCCTCATTGCTGCACAGAAAAATTACGTCCTGGAAGCACCGCTGGGTGCCAGGCCTGCTGCAGGAGCAACACCAGATGTTATGAACGTCTGGCAGAGCAAAGCTGATGACTACTCAATAGTTCAGTGTGCCATGCTTTACGGCTTAGAACCGGGTCTTCAACGATGTTTTGAACATCATGGAGCATATGAGATGTTCCAGGAGTTGAAGTTAATATTTCAAGCAAATGCCCGGATTGAGAGATATGAAGTCTCCAATAAGTTCTATAGCTGCAAGATGGAGGAGAATAGTTATGTCAGTGAGCATATACTCAAAATGTCTGGGTATAATAATCACTTGATTCAACTGGGAGTTAATCTTCCGGATGATAGCGTCATTGACAGAATTCTCCAATCACTGCCACCAAGCTACAAGAGCTTTGTGATGAACTATAATATGCAAGGGATGAACAAGACAATTCCCGAGCTCTTCACAATGCTAAAAGCTGCGGAGGTAGAAATCAAGAAGGAGCATCAAGTGTTGATGGTCAACAAGACCACTAGTTTCAAGAAAAAGGGCAAAGGGAAAAAGAAAGGGAACTTCGAGTAGAATGACAAGCAAGTTGTCACTCCCGCGAAGAAGCCCAAAGCTGGACCAAAGCCTGAAACTGAGTGCTTACACTGCAAAGGAAATGGTCACTGGAAGCGGAAATTCCCCGAATATTTGGTGGATAAGAAGGATGGCAAAGTGAACAAGGGTATATTTGATATACAGGTTATTGATGTGTACCTTACTAGTGTTTATGGTAGCCCCTGAGTATTTGATACTTGTTCGGTTGCTAAAAATTAGTAACTCGAAACAGGAGTTACAGAATAAACAAAGACTAGTTGAGGGTGAAGTGACGATGTGTGTTGTAAGTGGTTCTGAGGGAGTCCTGGACTAGGGGGTGTCCGGATAGCCGAACTATCATCATCGGCCGGACTCCAAGACTATGAAGATACAAGATTGAAGACTTCGTCCCGTGTCCGGATGGGACTTTCCTTGGCGTGGAAGGCAAGCTTGGCAATACGGATATGTAGATCTCCTACCATTGTAACCGACTCTGCATAACCCTAGCCCTCTCCGGTGTCTATATAAACCGGATGGCTTTAGTCCGTAGGACGAACAACAATCATACCATAGGCTAGCTTCTAGGGTTTAGCCTCCTTGATCTCGTGGTAGATCTACTCTTGTAATACCCACATCATCAATATCAATCAAGCAGGACGTAGGGTTTTACCTCCATCAAGAGGGCCCGAACCTGGGTAAAACATCGTGTCCCTTGTCTCCTGTTACCATCCGCCTAGACGCACTGTTCGGGACCCCCTACCCGAGATCCGCCGGTTTTGACACCGACATTGGTGCTTTCATTGAGAGTTCCTCTGTGTCGTCACCGATAGGCTCGATGGCTTCTTCGATCATCAACAACGACGCAGTCCAGGGTGAGACCTTCCTCCCCGGACAGATCTTCATATTCGGCGGCTTTGCACTGCGGGCCAATTCGCTTGGCCATCTGGAGCAGATCGAAAGCTACGCCCCTGGCCGTCAGGTCAGATTTGGAAGTTTGAACTTCACGGCTGACATCTGCGGGGACTTGATCTTCGATGGATTTGAGCCACAGCCGAGCGCGCCGCACTGTCACGATGGGCATGATTTAGCTCTGCAGCCGGACAGTGCCTGGAGGCCGCACACGAGTCCGCTCCGATCTTCAATTCGGAGCCGGCTGCGCAGATCGAGGACGGGTGGCTAGACACCGCCTCGGGGGCTGCAACCTCTACGGCGATAGAGCCGAACACTGACCTTGTCCCTCATGAAGCTCGTGACTCCGAGGTGCCGGACTCCTCGCCGGACTCCGAACCTCCCGCGCCCCCTCCAATTGAATCCGATTGGGCGCCGATCATGGAGTTCACCGCTGCGGACATCTTTCAACACTCACCTTTCGGCGACATCTTGAGTTCGCTAAAGTATCTCTCGTTATCAGGAGAGCCCTGGCCGGACTGCGGTCAGGACGGTTGGGATGCGGACGACGAAGAAATTCAAAGCCCACCCACCACCCACTTAGTAGCCACTGTCGACGATCTAACCGACATGCTAGACTTCGACTCCGAAGACATCGACGGTATGGACGACGATGCCGGAGACGACCAAGAACCAGCACTACTGGGCACTGGAAAGCCACCTCATCATATGACATATACATGGTGGATATCCCAAAGGATGGGAATGGCGAAGGAACAGTGGAGGATGACCCCTCCAAGAAACAGCCCAAGCGCCGGCGTCAGCGGCGCCGCTCTAAATCCCGCCACAGCAAGAATGGAGATTCCGGCACCGGAGATAATAACACCCCAGACAGTGCCGAAGACAACCCCCTCCAGCAAGATTCAGCGCAGGAGGACGGAGACGCCAGCCCTCATGAGAAGCAGCAGACGAAGAAGTAGAGGATTACATGCCTCCCTCCGGAGACGAGGCAAGCCTCGACGACGATGAATTCGTCGTGCCTGAGGATCCCGTCGAACAAGAGCGTTTTAAACGCAGGCTTATGGCCACGGCAAACAGCCTCAAGAAAAAGCAGCAGCAGCTTAGAGCTGATCAAGATCTGCTAGCCGACAGATGGACTGAAGTCCTCGCGGCCGAAGAGCATGAGCTCGAACGCCCCTCCAAAAGCTACCCTAAACGCAAGCTGCTCCCCCGATTAGAGGAGGAGGCATATGAACCTGCATCACCAGCAGACAATACGGCTGACCGACCACCCCGTGGCCGCGACAGAGAGGCCTCTAGGCCCTCCACTAGAACCGTACCCCGGCATCGCTCGAAAAGCACAAGGCCACAGGGGAACGCTCTGGACTTGCGAGATATATTGGAGGATAAGGCAAGACAATCAAGATCGATCTATGGATCGCGTGGGCGCCCCATGATACGTGACGACAACCGTCGCGCCGGACACAGTAAGTCCGGCCGGGCCGAACACAGTAGACAAAGCTCTCTTGAACTTCGTCGTGATATCGCCCAATACAGAGGCGTCGCACACCCGCTATGCTTCACAGATGAAGTAATGGATCATCAAATCCCCGAAGGGTTTAAACCCGTGAACATTGAATCTTATGATGGCACAACAGACCCCGCGGTTTGGATCGAGGACTATCTCCTTCATATCCACATGGCCCGCGGTGATGATCTCCACGCCATCAAATACCACCCACTCAAGCTTAAAGGACCAGCCCGGCATTGGCTTAACAGCTTGCCAGCAGGGTCAATTGGGAGTTGGGAAGACCTGGAAGCCGCATTCCTCGATAACTTCCAAGGCACGTACGTGCGACCACCAGACACTGACAACCTAAGCCATATAATTTAGCAGCCAGACGAATCGGCCAGACAATTCTGGACGCGGTTCCTAACTAAGAAAAATCAAATCATCGACTGTCCGGATGCGGAGGCCCTCGCGGCCTTCAAACATAACATCCGCGATGAGTGGCTGGCCCGACACTTAGGACAAGAAAAGCCGAAATCCATGGCAGCCCTCACATCACTCATGACCCGCTTCTGCGCAGGTGAGGACAGCTGGCTAGCTCGTAGCAACAACCTCAGCAAAACTTCTGGCAGTCCAGATATCAAGGACCGCAGTGGCAGGTCGCGTCGCAACAAAAACAAACGCCGCATTAACGGCGACAATAGCGAGGATACGGTAGTCAATGCCTGATTCAGAGGCTCTAAACCCGATCAGCGGAAAAAGCCATTCAAAAGAACTACCCTGGGTCCGTCCAATTTGGACAGAATACTCAACCGCTCATGCCAGATAAACGGCACCCCCGAAAAGCCAGCTAACCACACCAACAGGGACTGTTGGGTATTCAAGCAGGCATGCAAGTTAATTGCCGAAAACAATGACAAGGGGCTGCATAGCGATGACGAGGAAGAGACCCGACCGCCGAACAATAGAGGACAGAAGGGTTTCCCCCCACAAGTTCGGACGGTGAACATGATATACGCAACCCACATACCCAAAAGGGAGCGGAAGCGTGCACTCAGGGATGTATACGCGATGGAGCCAGTTGCCCCGAAGTTCAATCCATGGTCCTCCTGCCCGATCACTTTTGACCGAAGGGACCACCCCACCAGCATCCGCCACGGCGGATTCGCCGCATTGGTTTTAGACCCCATCGTCGATGGATTTCACCTCACCAGAGTCCTGATGGACGGCGGCAGCAGCCTGAACCTGCTTTATCAGGATACAATGCGCAAAATGGGCATAGACCCCTCAAGGATTAAACCTACCAAGACGACCTTTAAAGGCGTCATACCAGGTGTAGAAGCCAATTGTACAGGCTCAGTTACACTGGAAGTGGTCTTCGGATCCCCGGATAACTTCCGAAGCGAGGAGTTAATCTTCGACATAGTTCCGTTCCACAGCGGCTATCATGCTCTGCTCGGACGTACCACGTTTGCAAAGTCCAACGTGGTGCCGCACTACGCATACCTCAAGCTCAAGATGCCAGGCCCTCGAGGAGTCATCACGGTCAACGGAAACACTGAACGCTCTCTCCGAACGGAGGAACATACAGCGGCTCTCGCGGCAGAAGTACAGTGCAGCCTCTTAAGGCAATTCTCGAGTCCGGCCGTTAAGCGACCGGACACGGCTAAACGCACCCAGAGTAAACTTCAACAAGACCACCTGGCACGTTCTGAGCACGCGTAGCAGTGCGGTCCCAACCCCAGCCACTACAAAATTCCAAGACGGGTCCTTCGCGTACATCATTACGCTCTGAAGATACCATGGGCATAGGGGGAGGGGCACGACCACGATAGGCCCAGAATGCGGCTTAACCACACCAGGGGCTCTCAAGTGTGTCGTTCTTTTTTTTCTTTCTTTCTTTTTTTTACCACAGGACCCCGTTCATCAGAGGCCCTGTCCGGCAGTAGACCTGCCGAACTCACGATGCAACAGCCAGGGAAGGAGAAAGGCTACGACGAATATCCAGGTGGTCTCCATTATGAGCATTAAATCTGTTTTATACACCATTCCGCAGCCTACCCCTGGAGGGGGACATGTTTAATAGTCCCATCCCTTGCCTATCATACCATTTGTATCGTTCTGCATTCACAGCAGTATTTCTTGAATAAACAATGCACCTTTTTGCTTACAATTGCATTCCTTTCTTATACATATGTTCATTTATGACATGTTGCATCCGTACACTTTGGTACGGCTAAATACACCAGGGGCTTATGTTTCCCGCATCATGGTGTGATAAGTCCGAACACTTTCACTAGTGCGGCACCCCGAACTTATAGCATTATATGCATCGGCTCCGAATCATGTCTTGGGTCAATAGTTGGGTTTGCCCGGCTCCCATTTTTTGGTACCTTATGTTCCGTTGTATCGGCTAAGGTAGCACTGGGAGAACCACTGCGATTGCGCCCCAGTTGAGCTGGGCGAGCGCCTCAGTGGAGAAAGCTAAAACTGACCGTCATGATGAGGCGAGAGCCGGTCGCTGTTCGAGAGGTTTTTTGCGAGTCCCTAAAGACTTATGCCGCTTAGAGCGAGGAGCCGGCTTTGTCCAGCCCAGGCGTGGATAGCGCCCCAAATTCGGCCTTCCGAACACTAGGGGCTTCGCCAAAATTTAAAATTATAAAATTCTATGGCTAAGTGAGAGTGTTCAAGCATTATAAGTCCGGTTGCCTTGTTCGTTGTGTTGAGCGCCTCCCTAGATGGACCCAAAAATGGAACAAGAGTGCTCAAATTTATCCCGAACACCCCAGCACTCGTGGCATGGGGGCTGAAGCCGACGACTTGCCATCTCTCAGATTTGATAAACAGCCGCACAGAAGGTAATATTTTAAATTAACAAGCGTTGCTTAGCACATATGAACAAAGTTTTCAGCGTACAGGATAACAAAATGCGAGTCTACTCAAATATTACATCTTTGGAGCACTCACCCGCAATAATGCGGGCACCCTTCAGGACACTCTTATAATACATCTCGGGCGTGCGATGCTCCTTGCCCAGCGGTGGCGCGTCCGTCACAAGCTTCTGAGCATCCATCTTGCCCCAGTGCACCTTTGCGCGGGCAAGGGCCCGACGGGCACCTTCAATGCAGGCGGAGTGCTTGATGACTTCAACCCACGGACACGCATCCACCAGCCGCCGCACCAGGCCGAAGTAGCTCCCAGGCATGGCCTCCTTAGGCCACAGCCGAACTATGAGGCCCTTCATGGCCTGTTCGGCCACCTTGTGGAGCTCGACCAGCTGCTTCAGCTGGTCGCTAAGGGGCACCGGATGTCCGGCCTCAGCATACTGAGACCAGAAGACCTTCTCCGTCGAGCTCCCCTCCTCGGCCCGGTAGAAAGCGGCAGCATCAGACACGCTGCATGGAAGATCTGCGAACACTCCTGGAGAGCTCCGAATTCGGGTAAGTGATAGGTAATTCACACTCACATGCTTACTTTGCATGAAAAATGCCTTACCCGCTGCTATTTTCTTCAACGCCTCGATTTCTTGGAGGGCCTTGTAGGCTTCGGCCTTAGCGGCTTTGGCACTCTCAAGAGCCGATGCAAGCTCGGACTCTCGAGTCTTCGAGTCACGCTCCAGGCTCTCATGTTTTTCCATGAGATCCTGGAGCTCTTGTTGTACCTCCGCCACCCGCGCCTCCTGCTTCTCTCGCTCGGTGCGCTCCGCGGCCGCATTACGTTCGGCCGCGGACACCGCCTCCTTCAGGGTCGCCACCTCGTTCGTGGCCCCTGCAATACCCATGTTATCCTGTCATTATTCTTGCAACCAAATCCTTTTCTGTAAGGTACAATTTTAATAAGGTGTTACTCACCTTCCTTGTCCTCGAGCTGCTTCTTGGCACGACCGAGCTCGTTCTCGGACCGCTCGAGGCTTTGCTTCAAAGTATTGACCTCCGCAGTCAGTGCGGCAGAGGTCAGCAGCACAGCCTGCAATCCCATATTGACATATTTTTTATGACTCCTGCGTATATCTTTTTAGATCCTCAGTCCGGCTTTTCTTTCTGAATACCGAACCAAGCATCAGGGGCTACTGTCTATGCGGTACTATTTTACATATATCAAAATTCTTACCTCAAAGCCTGTTAGAAGGCTGCTGCAGGCTTCGGTCAGCCCGCTCTTGGCGAGCTGAACCTTCTGAATCACCGCACTCATGAAGGTGCGGTGTTCCTCTTTGATGGAGGCGCCGTTGAGCGCCTCCAGCAAGCTATCCGGCACCCCCGGTTGGACAGAGGCCGCCGGCGTCACGGTCTTGCCCTTCTTACGAAGGGGCCGCCCGCCGGACTCCGGAGCCACTACGGGTTCCGGGGCGGAGTCCGGCGCAAAGTCCGGGAGGTTGCCCTGCGGCACCTCCGGGGCCTTCTCCTCCTGGCGGGTCCCTTCCCGGGATCCCACCTCGGCATCGTCCGCATCACGAGGGGTGGAGGCGGTCGGAAGGGAATCCATATCCAACGCACCCAAGGATCCGCTCGACGAAGCGGGAAAATCATCCTTGGACAGACTGCAGGGTTGTATGCGGCATTAGAAAGACACTATGTGGCGAAAAGAAAAACCATGAAGTTATTCGGGAGTCCGGATACTTACGGTCTTGCCAGGGGCTTGGCCCTTGGAGGCCAATCCTCGTTGTCATCACTGGCGTTGGCAGAGCAGTCCGGGGGAAGAGTCTTTCCCTTCTTGGACCCTTCGGCCTCCCTCGTTGGGGAAGCCTTCCTTTTCTTCCCTCCCCCCACTGGGGGAGAGGCCTTCTGCTCCTCCTCCTCACCTTTGTGGGAGGAGTCTACCGCGGAGTCATCGTTCGATGACACCTGAAAACGGGAACTCTTCCGAGTGCCCGTGGCCTTCTTCTTGGCCTTCTTCTCCGGCACCACGTGGGGTGCCGGAGCCAGCAGCCCCGTTAAGCGGGCGTCCGCTGGGTCCTCTGGCAATGGGGCCGGACATATAGTCTGTTCAGCCCTCTCCAGCCAGTCCTGTCAAAGGAGAGGGAGTTTAGAACCCGCATAGAGTCAAACTATGGAAAACAAGTGTCCTGTAAAGGGAAAAATCGCTTACCTCGCTTGCCGGATGCTGCAAGCTGAATCCACGATCTTCGGTAGCGGATGCGGGGGCCTCGGCACCTTTAAACAGCACCCTCCAGACATCTTCGTATGTAGTGTCGAAGAGCCCGCTCAAAGTCTAGTGCTGCACCAAATTGAACTCCCACATACTGAAGCCCCGTCGTTGGCACGGGAGAATCTGGCGGATAAGCATGACCTGGACTACGTTGACAAGCTTGAGCTTCTTGCTCACTAGCTTTTGGATGCAGGCTTGGAGTCCGGTCAGCTCCTCCGAATCACCCCATGTCCGGCCGCTCTCTTTCCAGGAGGTGAGCCGTATGGGGATGCCAGATCTGAATTCGGGGGCCGCTGCCCATTCAGGGTCACGCGGCTCGGTGATGTAGAACCACCCCGATTGCCACCCCTTAACGGTTTCCACGAAAGTGCCCTCAAGCCAAGTAACGTTGGGCATCTTGCCCACTATGGCGCCTCCGCACTCCGCTTGGCTGCCCTTCACAACCTTCGGCTTGATACTGAAGGTCTTGAGACACAAGCCGAAGTGGAGCTAGATGTAGAGGAAGGCCTCACACACGACGATAAATGCCGAGATGTTGAGAATGAAATTCGGGGCTAGATCATGGAAATCCAGGCCGTAGTAGAAAATGAGCCCCCGGACAAAGGGGTGGATTGGGAAGCCCAGACCACGGAGGAAATGGGAAAGAAATACTACCCTCTCATGGGGCCTGGGGGTGGGGATGAGCTCCCCCTCGTCGGGGAGCCGGTGCGCGATGTCGCTGGACAGATATCCGGCGCTGCGCAGCTTCTGGATGTGCCCCTCCGTAACGGAGGAGGCCATCCACTTGCCTCCCGCTCCGGACATAGTTGGCGAAGGTTGAGGTGAGATGTGCGGACTTGGGCGCTGGAGCTCGAGTTCGCGGAGATGGATAAGCCAAGGAGGAAGAAGGCGTAGGTAAAAGGGTTGGATCTTTATCCCCTTATATGGGCGGACGAAAACATGCGTCCCCACCGGCCTGATAAAACTCGCTTATCTCCCAAGCGCTGCAATCAATGGCGCGGTTGGGTTACCCATGTCCGTATTGATGGGAATCCCGGAATAAGGGGAACACGATCTCTGCTTCGACAAGGCGTGCCAAGGAAACCGCTTCGCTAAACACGCTGAGGTGGTACAATAAAAACAATTCGAGTAAAGGCTTGGTAGTGGTGTGACATCACGCCACCAAATACGTCAGCAGATTGAACTTGTGTAAATATTATTCTCTCTACGGTGGTATGTGGAATTTATTTTGCAGAGCCGGACACTATCCTGGTGTTCACAATCTTCTATAAATTATTCGGAGAAGGAACCCGCCTTGCAATGCCGAAGACAATATGCGCGCCGGACCCGTCGTCATTGAAGCCTGGTTCAGGGGCTACTGAGGGAGTCCTGGACTAGGGGGTGTCCGGATAGCCGAACTATCATCATCGGCCGGACTCCAAGACTATGAAGATACAAGATTGAAGACTTCGTCCCGTGTCCGGATGGGACTTTCCTTGGCGTGGAAGGCAAGCTTGGCAATACGGATATGTAGATCTCCTACCATTGTAACCGACTCTGTGTAACCCTAGCCCTCTCCGGTGTCTATATAAACCGGATGGCTTTAGTCCGTAGGACGAACAACAATCATACCATAGGCTAGCTTCTAGGGTTTAGCCTCCTTGATCTCGTGGTAGATCTACTCTTGTAATACCCACATCATCAATATCAATCAACCAGGACATAGGGTTTTACATCCATTAAGAGGGCCCGAACCTGGGTAAAACATCGTGTCCCTTGTCTCCTGTTACCATCCACCTAGACGCACAATTCAGGACCCCCTACCCGAGATCCGCCGATTTTGACACCGACAAGTTCCAAGATTGATATGATCATCATCGCACACTCCCTATACTTTCGGGATTAGTGTTAAACCTAAATAAATGTTATTTGGCATTTGCGTTGAGCATGAATATGATTTGATCATGTTTATTGCAATACGGTTATTCATTTAAAGTCAGAGAATAATTGTTGTTCTGTTTACATGAATAAAACCTTCAATGGTCATACACCCAATGAAAATAGTTTGTTGGATCTCGATCGTAGTGATACACATATTCATAATATTGATGCCAAAAGATGCAAAGTTGATAATGATAGTGCAACTTATTTGTGGCACTGCCGTTTGGGTCATATCGGTGTAAAGCGCATGAAGAAACTCCATGCTGATGGGTTTTTGGAATCACTTGATTATGAATCATTTGATGCTTGCGAACCGTGCCTTTTGGGCAAGATGACTAAAACTCCGTTCTTCGGAACAAAGGAACGAGCTACTGATTTGTTGGAAAGAATACATACCGATGTATGCAGTCCAATGAGTATTGATGCTCATGGCGGGTATCGTTATTTTCTGACATTCACAAGATGATTTGAGCAGATATGAGTATATCTACTTAATGAAGCACAAGTCTGAAACATTTGAAAAGTTCAAAGAATTTCATAGTGAAGTGGAGAATCATCATAACAAGAAAATAAAGTTTTGGCGATTTGATCGCGGAGACAAATATTTGAGTTATGAGTTTGGTCTTCAATTAAAACAATGTGGAATAGTTTCACAGTTCACACCACCTAGAACACTATAGCGGTATGGTGTGTCCGAAAGTCGTAACCGCACTTTATTGGACATTGTGCAATCTATGATATCTCTTATCAGTTTACCACTATCGTTTTGGGGTTATGCATTAAAGACAATTGCATTCACTTTAAATAGGGCACCATCGAAATCCGTTGAGACGACGCCTTATGAACTATGGTTTGGCAAGAAACCAAAGTTGTCATTTCTTAAAGTTTGGGGCTGCGATGCTTATGTGAAAAAGTTTCAACCTGATAAGCTCGAACCCAAATTGGATAAGTGCGTCTTCATAGAATACCCAAAGGAAATTGTTGGGTACACCTTCTACCACGGATCCGAAGGCAAAAGTCTTTGTTGCTAAGAATGGATCCTTTCTAGAGAAGGAGTTTCTCTCGAAAGAAGTGAGTGGGAGGAAAGTAGAGCTTGATAAGGTAATTGTACCTTCTCCCTTATTGGAAAGAAGTTCATCACAGAAATCAGTTCCAGTGATTCCTACACCAATTAGTGAGGAAGTTAATGATGATGATCATGAAACTTCAGATCAAGTTGCTACCGAACCTCGTAGGTCTTCCAGAGTAAGACCCGCACCAGAGTGGTACGGTAATCCTATTCTAGAAGTCATGTTACTAGACCATGATGAACCTACGAACTATGAGGAAGCGATGATGAGCCCAGATTCCGCGAAATGGTTTGAGGCCATGAAATCTGAGATGGGATCCATGTATGAGAACAAAGTATGGACTTTGGTGAACTTGCCCGATGATCGGCAAGCCATAGAAAATAAATGGATCTTCAAGAGGAAGACGGACGTTGATAGTAGTGTTACTATCTACAAAGCTTGACTTGTCGCGAAAGGTTTTTCGACAAGTTCAAGGTGTTGAATACGATGAGATTTTCTCACTCATAATGATGCTTAAGTCTGTCCGAATCATGTTAGCAATTGCCACATTTTATGAAATCTGGCAAATGGATGTAAAAACTGCATTCCTGAATGGATTTCTGGAAGAAGAGTTGTATATGATGCAACCAGAAGGTTTTTTCGATCCGAAAGGTGCTAACAAAATGTGCAAGCTCCAGCGATCCATCAATGGACTGGTACAAGCATCTCGGAGTAGGAATATACGCTTTGATGAGTTGATCAAAGCATATGGTTTTATGCAGACTTTTGGAAAGGCCTGTATTTACAAGAAAGTGAGTGGGAGCACTACAGCCTTTCTGATAAGTATATGTGAATGACATATTATTGATCGCAAATGATGTAGAATTTTCTGGAAAGCATAAAGAAGTGTTTGAAAGGAGTTTTTCAAACAAAGACCTCGGTGAAGCTGCTTACACATTGAGCATCAAGATCTATAGAGATAGATCAAGGCGCTTGATAAGATTTTTCAATGAGTACATACCTTGATAAGATTTTGAAGTAGTTCAAAGTGGAACAGTCAAAGAAGGAGTTCTTGCCTGTGTTGCAAGGTGTGAAGTTGAGTAAGACTCAAGACCCGACCATGGCAGAAAATAGAAAGAGAATGAAAAGTCATTCCCTATGCCTCAGTCATAGGTTCTATAAAGTATGCTATGCTGTAAACCAGACTTATTGTATACCTTGCTCTGAGTTTGGCAAAGGAATACAATTTTGATCTAATAGTAGATCACTGGACAGCGGTCAAGAATATCCTTAGTGAGGACTAAGGAGATGTTTCTCGATTATGGAGGTGATAAAAGAGTTCGCCGTAAAAGTTACATCGATGCAAACTTTTACACTGATCCAGATGACTCTAAGTTGCAATCTAGATACATATTGAAAGTGGGAGCAATTAGCTAGAGTAGCTCCGTGCAGAGCATTGTAGACATAGAATATTTGCAAAATACATACGGCTATGTATGTGACAGACCCGTTGACTAAACTTCTCTCACGAGCAAAAACATGATCATACCTTAGTACTCTTTGGGTGTTAATCACATAGCGATGTGAACTAGACTATTGACTCTAGTAAACCCTTTGGGTGTTGATCACATGACGATGTGAACTATGGGTGTCAATCACATGCATATGTGAATATTAGTGTTAAATCACGTGGTGATGTGAACTAGATTATTGACTCTAGTGCAAGTGGGCGATTGAAGGAAATATGCCCTAGAGGCAATAATAAAGTTATTATTTATTTCCTTGTATCATGATAAATGTTTATAATTCATGCTAGAATTGTATTAACCGGAAACTTAGTACATGTGTGAATACATAGACAAAACTGAGTGTCACTAGTATGCCTCTACTTGACTAGCTCATTAATCAAAGATGGTTATGTTTCCTAACCATAGACATGTGTTGTCATTTGATTAACGGGATCACATCATTAGGAGAATGATGTGATTGACATAACCCATTCTGTTAGCCTAGCACTTGATCGTTTAGTATATTGCTATTGCTTTCTTCATGACTTATACATGTTCCTGTAACTATGAGATTATGCAACTCCCGTTTACCGGAGGAACACTTTGGGTGCTACCAAACGTCACAACGTAACTGGGTGATTATAAAGGAGTACTACAGGTGTCTCCAAAGGTACATGTTGGGTTGGCGTATTTCGAGATTAGGTTTTGTCACTCCGATTGTCGGAGAGGTATCTCTGGGCCCTCTCGGTAATGCACATCACTATAAGCCTTGCAAGCAATGTAGCTAATGAGTTAGTTACGGAATGATGCATTACGTAACGAGTAAAGAGACTTGCCGGTAACGAGATTGAACTAGGTATTGGATACTGACGATCGAATCTCGGGCAAGTAACATACCGATGACAAAGGGAACAACGTATGTTGTTATGCGGTTTGACCGATAAAGATCTTCGTAGAATATGTAGGAAGCAATATGAGCATCCAGGTTCCGCTATTGGTTATTGACCGGAAACAGTTCTAGGTCATGTCTGCATAGTTCTCGAACCCGTAGGGTCCGCACGCTTAATGTTACGATGACAGTTTTATTATGAGTTTATATGTTTTGATGTACCGAAGGTTGTTCGGGGTCCCGGATGTAATCACGGACATGACGAGGAGTCTCGAAATGGTCGAGGCATAAAGATTGATATATTGGACGACTATATTCGGACACCAGAATTGTTCCGGGTGATTTCGGAGAAAACTGGAGTGCCGGAGGGGTTACCGGAACCCCCCGGGGAAGTATTGGGCCTTAGTGGGCCTGAGGGGAGAGAGAGGGTAGCAGCCCAGGAGGTGGCGCCCCCCCATGGGGAGTCCAAATTGGACTAGGGAGGGGGGGCGCGGCCCCTCTTTCCCTCTCCTTCTCCCTCTCTTTCCTTCCCCCTTCCTCCTTCCTAGTGGGACTAGGAAAGGGGAATCCTACTCCCACTAGGAGGAGGATTCCCCCCTCCTTGGCGCGCCCCCTAGGGCCGGCCGGGCTCCCCCCTTGCTCCTTTATATACGGGGGCAGGGGGCACCCCAAGACACACAAGTTGATCTTCGTGATCGTTCCTTAGCCGTGTGCGGTGCCCCCCTCCACCATATTCCACCTCGGTCATATCGTCGTGGAGTTTAGGCGAAGCCCTGTGCCGGTAGAACATCATCATCGTCACCACGCCGTCGTGCTGACGGAACTCATCCCCGACACTTTGCTGGATCGGAGTCCGGGGATCGTCATCGAGCTGAACGTGTGCTGAACTCGGAGGTGCCGTACGTTCGGTGCTTGGATCGGTCGGATCGTGAAGACGTACGACTACATCAACCGCGTTGTCATAATGCTTCCGCTTACGGTCTACGAGGGTACATGGACATTACTCTCCCCTCTCGTTGCTATGCCATCACCATGATCTTGCGTGTGCGTAGGAATTTTTTTGAAATTACTACGTTCCCCAACACTTCCGAGCTCCAACACCGGAATGTATCCAAGCTCTAACGCCGGACTGTGTCCAAGCTCCAACGTCGGACTGTATCCGAGCTCCAACGCCGGACTATATCTCAGATGTCATAGATCATCTGGGTTCAAAAAGTTGAAGGATTTTAGCCGAGCTTAATGCCGGAAATGCCCTCTATGGAGCCAGCCACTGGCGCCCGAGCTTAATGCTGGACTGCTTCCGAGGTGGTGCACCACCCCTGACTGCAGGCTGATATTTTGATTGGTGCAATTTATTCTCTACCGAGATATATAGCCAGTAACCCTCAAGGTGTGTGTGTCGGTCTAAAACTCGAGATGCACCTAAAGGAAAACATGAAACCGTTGATCCTAGTTGCCCCTGAGACTCAGGTTGATGCGCGAAATCGGCCTGAGGATCAACTCCTAGCTCGGCAGCATACATAGGAATAGAAACGCGGTGTGCAAAGTCCTCGAGACTCAAGTTGGGTGCGGCCGACCAACCTAAGGATAATAATCTCCTTGAAAACTATATTGCACTTTAAATTTTCTACATTGGGCAGGCAATGCAGCAGCCCCCGAGACACTGGTCGGGTGGCGACACCAGATCAGGGGATCGATGTATCCCTTTAATCTTTGTAAATAATAAGCACGAAGCCCACTAGCCCCCGAGCCTTAATGTGGGCACGGGTGGCCGAATTAAGGATCGATATCCAAAGTAAAATCACAAATTATGTGTAATGATTCTATGTATCTAAGTACATTACATCATCAATGCTCGGATCCACATTTACAAAACTTTGTTGACCGGCCATCGGCTTCAACCTCCTTGGCCAGTAGTCGGGGAGTGTTTGTCCCACTTTATAAAGCCTTTATGAGGGCAAAGATTTACGGCAAACAAGGCAATCCGGCCATACGGTTTTATAAACAAAGGTACACAGAGAGACATGTTATATTATTGTTTTAACATAAGAAACATCGTCCAAAGAAAATAGTCCCGCTATCGGTTCCTTTCTTTGGGTTATCATGCTAAGCATGATCATGAAACCTCAGCTTCAATCAATGTGGGAGGAAAATACTGAGGATTTAGTTCGGGAAAAGCTTCCAAACTCTGTGGTCTAGATAAACCCAAATTTTCACTTCCCCGTTGCGACCATTTATAATCTGAAAGTGGGCCATCATCGGCTTCTACCCCCTTGTAGATGCTATGTAGGGTGTTTCCGAAATAACAAAACAACCCTTAGCCAACGTCTCGGTGCCCGAAGGCGGTTGTGTTGGCGGAAATGAGGCAATCAGATATGCGGGCTTTATAACTTTCACTTAGTCATAGGATCTTAAAGTTGGGAGGCCAGCAAGTAGCCCCCCCCCCCCCCCCCGCTTAGTGTTCGGCGACAGCCGAGGTCAAGACGTAAACACTTCGGCCAATGTTATGAATGGACCGTCTTTTAATACAGTCATCGGACTGTTGACCAGTTTGCTCTTATTGTGATAGTCAGTTTTTGGCTTTCTCCACTACGGTGCTTAACCATGCGAGCTAGAAGCACAATCGCAGTGGTTCTCCCTTTGCACACCTAGCCGAACAAAGCGAAACATAGGAGGCCAGCATAGGAACCAGGCAACCCAACTATTGACCGAAGAAACAATTCGAAACTGATGCATACATAGCAATATCCAAGAATTTTTGTCGAATCTCTAAAGGTGTCCGGCGTTGCACTGCGAGACTTATGCGGAAAACACACAAATAGATAAAAAGTACCATAGGATTGAAAAACCAAAAAACGTCAGTAAAAACTCGACGTCCGAACTAGATTAATTGTTCGATGCCAATCAGAAAATTGGTCTTAGAGAAAAAAGTGCTTATGTCGTGCTTTAACATGACACATCCTATCTCAATACTTCAAGCAGGTCAGCCTACGGCTTCAACCTCCTATCCCGAAGGCTGAATTCTTCTCGCTAGGCCAGTTTAGCAAAGTTTAGCGGCTTTGAAGGGAAATCCGGCTATTGACCACACACTCGCGTCGAAAAAAGGAGTGATAGAAAAAAGACTTTTCAACGACTAGGAAGAAGAACACTTATTATAAAACAGCTCACATAAATTTAAGAGCCCCCGAGTGACTTGGGTAAAAGAATTTTATGTAAAATGATTGTACGTACCGAAGTACTTGTATCATATCTATGTTCACCCGAACTTTATACACGTCTTAACCGACCGTCGGCTTCTCCCTCTTCGGTTGAGGACCGAAAAGTTTTATGTACCCCACCTGTCGAGAATATCGGCGATGTTTCCGATAACCAGGCAATCAGGTCATAAGACTGTCAGGGAACTTATGCTATATTACTAACAAAGTGTAAGAAGCATCTTCAAAGAAAATAGTACCCCCACCGATACCTTTCTTCGGTGCTCATTGTCATTATGAGACTTGTGCAATAGAGTTTTTGTACTCATGAGTTCCGTTGTGTGCCGACCATGATTGAAAACAATAAGAGTGCTAGCTTTAGGCTTCACCCAGTCTGAGGTCAGAGCTCGGACGACGGTCGTGACGGTCGCAGAGGTGCTCCCTTTACTCCCTAGCCGAACAATCGGGAACGTAGGGGTAAGCACAGGAGCCAGGCAACCCAGCTTGCGGAACAACTTAAGTCAATATGGTGCATATTGTGGCGTAATACACGAACAAGGAATGAAGCCGTACAAGTATGTTCATTTGCAAGAGGAAAGGCTTCATAAAGGAAGCCCCCAAGTAAACGGGGTATTTGAATTTGTGTGTCACAAACAAAGTTTGGACAAGGAAGTTTTTCACAAACAATTTTTTGCCAAAAAGGTATAATGCTTGGTCGAACCGAACACAAATTTAAAATTTAAAACTTTGAGCATAAAAGTGACTTAGCTGGTTAATGTGTTCGGCATTGATAACGCGGTCCAAGCTTGATGCAGGACAAGGTTCCAGCCCCCAAGCTGGCCCCGAGGTGGCCGAGCGGAGAGTTGGGCACTCTGAAATGGCGACACAGCACGACCGCTGTGGAGAGCTGAAGCTCCCAGTTTAGGCGAGGTGACGAAGCAGGTTGGTGGGGTCATGCCGGAGTCTCCGACCAAGTAGGTTGATGAAGCGATGATGCGGGGTTGCCAACACAGGACAACGCTCCAAGGCGACGACACAATTCGGTCAATGGAGGTGGGCGACGAGGACACCACACCGAGGGGATAGAGTGGCCCGATCTAAGTCAATTGCCTACACAGGTAAAATAGTGCAAACCAAAAAAAAATAATGAAAAAAAGGTGTATAATTAATTTATGCGAAAAAAGTTTGGTAAATATGGCCTGAGCGCTGAGGCTAGCTCGACGGCACGTTGGCGTCGTGGCACGGCGATGTCGGCGAAGGTCGACCTGCCCAGGTGACAGGGAGAGGCTGGCCGGACTGATGCCAGGTGCGTATGTCGGTAGAATTTCTCTGCCAAGATGATGCAGTACAGGCCAACAAAAAATATTCTGTGTATAATAATGCTAATCAAATAATTTGGAAAAATACAACTTAAACTCCAGCAGCAACGACTGTAGTAAACCGAAGCAAACGGACCAACTCATCTGTGCCGAACAAGCCGCAAAGTCAATCCTCAATATGCGTAGTAGAACTTTTATTCTGTGTATTTGTCAGAAAAAGTAGAAGACAACCAGCGGCCGACTACATAGGTATTGAATTAAAAAGGGAAAATTAGCAAATCTCCCTGTGACTGCGCTGAGCCGAACTATTGTCGGCATAACATGCATGCCGTGTACAGTACTGTGTCATCTCCTCGGCTCGTTCACCGCCGTTAGGATTGCTTTTTTTATCATTGACCTTGACGAGGTGTCTGTCGGTCGACGCACAGCAAACCGAGCTGTGGAGACGATAGCCAGGTTGGAGCAGCGCGAAGGAGCTCTCTTAACGATGAGCTGAACTTATCAAGGCAAGCTCGCACAATGGTCCGACCTTGAAAATTAGGAAACAATTAGTATCATGCCTTTTTTGATAAGTACGTATCTGAAGACAGACTTCTTAATAAAGTAGTCTATTTCCTCAAGGCTAATAATTAAATAAGGAGTATGTACGTGGGACGCGTAGATTTTTCCCCGAAACCTAGGAACCCTCTGGCGGCGACTAGGGTTTCGACGTGGAACCAGAACACGGCCGCAGATCCCATCGGCGGGCCGTCGGGGGAAAGAGATCGGAGGGGATGGCAGCGCCCTCCTCCTCCGGCAACCCATGAGGGGTCGAAGGACAAGCAACAAAGGACGGGGAAATCTCCATTGGAAGAAGCACTAGGGAGGCTGGATATCTCGGAAGAAGAAGCTACTCCTTTCGTGATCGATGATCGCATGGACGGAGCGCCGGTGAAGTGGTTGTTGGCGGGCAAGATCCTCCACCGGAACCAGTTTCATATCCAGACGGTCACCAACGCGCCCCGCCCGGCATGGGGAAACCCTAGAGGTCTCAAGTTCCGCTCTGTTGGACCCAACATGTTTATTGCAGAATTTGAGAGCCAGAGGGACAGAGATAGGATCTAGGATGGATCTCCGTGGCACATAAACAAGAATGCAATAATCCTAGCTGATTTCGAGGATTGCATGCGCCCGAATGAGGTAAAGTTTGATCGATTGCAGGTATGGGCTAGGGTTCTGAACTTACCGTACAACCTAAGAGATGATGCTTGGAGCCTACCCATCGCTCAGATGATCGATAGGAACGCACAGATTGCAAAATTTGACCACATAGGAGGATATCTCCGAACCAGGGTCACAATTGACGTAGACAAACCTCTGCGGAGGTGGATCTTGATCGATTCTGCAAGGAGGAAGAAGGTCGATGCTTATGATATTCAATATGAGCAGATTCCTTATTTCTGCTTTTCATGCGGACGACTTGGCCACTCAGAACTGTATTGCCCCAATCCGGGGTCCAGGGATGAGAAGGGTGAACCTCCGTTTGGATCATATATGCGAGCTCCTAAAGAGTACAAGAAGCAGCCGTCCCAGGAGAGCTCGGCAAAGAGTCAGAGAGCGGAAACTAGCAGCAAGACGAGCACAAAGAAATCAAGCACTAATCCAAAGACAGATGGGGGTGAGGAGGTTGTTTCACCGTTGAAAAACCCATCGGGAGGAAAGTATAAAAGGAAGGAGGGGCCTACTGCAGTTTATGTGCCAAAACAACTTCTCCTCACCTCGGGCGAGGACAGTACAAATCATGAAGATCCTGTGGGGAGGAAAGATGAGGAGGATGATGAGGGGTCAGAGAGGTACCCTAAGAAGAAAAGGCCAACACCTGAGAATTCGGCAGAGGACGCTGGGCGGCCCTGCCGGGAGCAATGAGTTGTTTAAGTTGGAACTGCAGGGGCTTGGGAACCCCGAGGCAGTTCGAGAACTGCGCAAGATTGTGCGGCAGGAAGTTCCTGCCCTACTGTTTGTCATGGAAACCAAAATTAGGGCTGTGAGAGTTGAATCACTGCAGAGACAGCTGGGCTTTGTAGGATGTTTTGCAGTTGATAGTAATGGACTAAGTGGTGGCATTGGCCTATTCTGGTCGAGTGAGGTTAGTGTTGAACTAAAAAACTACAGTACTAGCCATATTGATGTTATGGTGAGGAAATCTGATGATGATAGCTCTCCTGCTTGGAGGCTAACCGGTTTCTATGGAACTCCAAGGGCAGAAAATCGACACCATAGCTGGAGGTTCATGAGAACTTTGTACCAGATCAAACACGTAGCATGGCTTTGCGTGGGAGATTTTAACGAGACCATGTATGGGACGGAACATTTTAGCAGGTCGGAGAGGCCGGAGTGGCAGATGAGGGCCTTTAGAGATGTCATCGAGGAGTGCCCGTTTCAGGACCTTGGTTGGTCAGGTGTTCCATTCACATGGGATAATGGGCAGCAGGGGGAGAAGAATGTTAAGGCAAGACTTGATCGGGCTTTGGCAAACCAAGGATTTTTGCAGAGATTTCAACATTCATGTGTACGACATCTTAGTGCAATGGAGTCTGACCACTACTTTGTTATGGTGGATATTCGTGAGAAAGCAAAAACCAGTGGACATGGCAAGCGACAGTTTAGGTATGAGAATATCTGGCAGTCGCATGCAGACTATGATAATCGTGTGGCCAATGTTTGGAGGCGTCACTGCCGCGGGGCTTGCCTTGTCAGCATTGCGGATACGTTGTCCACATTATAGGGGGAGTTGGGGGCATGGGGAACAAAGGAGTTTGGATGTCTCGCAAAGAAAATAAAGAAGCTCCAACAGAAGCTTGACAAGCTGCGATCTACGTCTATGGGCAGAGGTCCGACGGAGGAGGAAAAGAAAACAGTGATGCAATTACGAGAAACGCTGAAACTTGAGGAGATTTGGATGCGACAATGGTCGCGAGTTCCATGGCTGTGTGATGGTGATCGAAACACAAAGTATTTTCAGGCTCAAGCTACCCAGAAGCGTCGCGTGAACCGCATCTCCGGTTTACGACGTCGTGATGGTTCTGTGTGCACCGGGGAAGAGGAAGATAAAGAGGAGATTCAATCATTTTATCTGTCCTTATTCCTTTCTCAGGGTGTTAGTGATATGGAAGCACTGCTGCAGTTCATCCCGACCAAGGTTTCCCCCGCAATGAATGAGGCTCTTGATAAACCATACACCATGGAGGAAGTACGTGTGGCTTTGTTTCAGATGGCACCGTCCAAGGCCCCCGGAGTGGACGGTTTCACAGCAGGATTCTTTCAGCGTCATTGGAACTTGATCAAAGACGACTTGGGGCCTGCTATACTGGATTCTTTGCATGGAGGGTGAGGGAGTCCCGGATTAGGGGGTGTCCGGATAGCCGGACTACCATCATCGGTCGAACTATCATCGGCCAAACTATCATCATCATTGACCGGACTCCAAGACTATGAAGATACAAGATTGAAGACTTCGTCCCGTGTCCGGATGGGACTTTCCTTGGCGTGGAAGGCAAGCTTGGCGATACGGATACGTAGATCTCCTACTATTGTAACCGACTCTATGTAACCCTAGCCCTCTCCGGTGTCTATATAAACCGGATGGCTCTAGTCCGTAGGACACAACAACAACCATTACAATCATACCATAGGCTAGCTTCTAGGGTTTAGCCTCCTTGATCTCGTGGTAGATCCACTCTTGTAAACATCCACAATATCAATATCAATCAAGCAGGATGTAGGGTTTTACCTCCATCAAGAGGGCCCGAACCTGGGTAAAACATCGTGTCCCTTGTCTCCTGTTACCATCCGCCTAGACGCACAGTTCGGGACCCCCTACCCGAGATCCGCCGGTTTTGACACCGACATTGGTGCTTTCATTGAGAGTTCCTCTGTGTCGTCAACGATAGGCTTGATGGCCTCCTCAATCGACAATGACGCAGTCCTGGGTGAGACTTTTCTCCCCGGACAGATCTTCGTATTCGGCAGCTTCGCACTGCGGGCCAACTCACTTGGCCATCTGGAGCAGATCGAAAGCTACGCCCCTGGCCGTCAGGTCAGTTTGGAAGCCTAAACTTCACAGCCGATATCCGCGGGGACTTGATCTTCGATGGATCTGAGCCACAGCCAAGCGTGCTGCGCTGCCACGACGGGCATGACCTAACTCTGCCGCCGGACAGCACCTTGGAGGCCGCACATGAATCCGCTCCGACCCATAGTCCAGAGCCGATCGCACGGATCGAGGATGGATGGCTGGACACCGCCTCGGGAGTTGCAACTTCCACGGCGATGGAGCCGAACACTTACCTTGTCCCGCATAAAGCCCATGACTCCGAGGTGCCGGACCCCCTGCCGGACTCCGAACCTCCTGCGCCCCTGCCAGTCGAATCCGATTGGGCGCCGATCATGGAATTCACCGCTGCGGACACCTTTCAGCACTCACCCTTCGGCGATATCTTAAATTCGCTGAAGCATCTCTCACTATCCGGAGAGCCCTGGCCGAACTACGGCCAGGATGATCGGGACACGGACAATGAAGAAATTCAGAGCCCACCCACCACCCACTTCGTAGCCACCGTCGACGATCTAACCGACGTGCTAAACTACGACTCTGAAGACATCAACGGTATGGACGACGATGCCAGAGACAATCAAGAACCAGCGCCTACAGGGCACTGGAAGGCCACCTCGTCACATGACATACATATGGTGGACACCCCAAAGGGAAGCGATAACGAGGAACAACGGGATGCGGCAGAGGATAATCCCGCCGATAAACAACCAAAAGGGCGACGTAGACGCCGCCCTAAGTCCCGCCTCGATCAAAGCAGCATTCCTAACGACCCAGCGATAGAGCAAGGCAAACCAGCGGACGACAAACATACAACCAAGCAACCATCCGAACAAGACGAACCGGATAATGAACCACTTCACGGAGCAATCAACAGTCCAGACACAACACCGGAGCATAAGAACCTTCACAAAAGACTCGTCGCCACTGCAAGAAGTTTGAAGAAGGAAAAACGGAAGCTCAAAACGGCGGAAGACATACTCAGAATGAAGTGGAGCAAAGTACTCAAGACCGCAAACAAATATGGCAATGGCCATCAAACAAAGAGCTACCCGAAGCGCAAGTTGCTGCCAGAATTTGACGAGGAAGCCATAGAGCCCTCACAGTCAAAAAATAAAGAGGCCGCCTGGCCGGATAGACGGCCAGATGACAGGCCAAAAGCGACAAGCGGCGCCGCACACAAGCCGACTTATGATCCTGGGAAAACGGACGGCCCAACTAAGTCCATCTACGGGCCAAAAAAGAGGGCCCCAGGAAGTAACACAACACGACAAGTGTTCGAAGACAGCGGCACACCCAAATACAGGGGCGCCGCACACCCGCTATGTTTTACCGATGAGGTGCTGGATCATGAATTTCCAGCAGGGTTCAAACCCATAAACATAGAGGCATACGACGGCACAACAGACCCCGGAGTTTGGATAGAAGATTACATACTACACATACACATGGCTAGAGGAGATGATCTCCACGCCATAAAATACCTACCCCTCAAGCTCAAAGGGCCAGCTCAGCATTGGCTCAAAAGCCTCCCAGAAAACACTGTTGGAAGTTGGGAAGAGCTTGAGGACGCGTTTAGAGCAAATTTTCAAGGGACTTATGTCCACCCTCCGGATGCAGACGATCTGAGTCATATAACCCAACAGCCCGGAGAGTCAGCGCGCAAATTCTGGAACAGGTTCCTTACCAAAAAGAACCAAATAGTCGACTGTCCGGACGCGGAAGCCTTAGCAGCTTTTAAACACAACGTCCGAGATGAATGGCTCGCCAGACACCTCGGCCAAGAGAAGCCAAGAACAATGGCCACGCTAACAAGCCTCATGACGCGCTTTTGCGCAGGAGAAGACAGCTGGCTAGCAAGATGCAGCACCAGCGACCCGAGTACATCCGAGATCAGAGATGGAAAAGGAAAATCACGGCGCAGGAAAGATCAGCACCGGAATAAAGAAAAAAGCCCAAAGGGCACGGCGGTCAATGCCGGATTCAAAAGCTCGCGGCCAAACAATAAAACACTGCCTCTTAAGGACAACAGCGACGAGCTATCAAATTTAAACAAAATTTTAGATCGGATATGTCAAATCCACAGTACCTCCGGAAGGCCTGCAAACCATACCAACCGAAATTGTTGGGTTTTTAAACAGTCCGGCAGACTCAACGCCGGACACAAGGGGCTCGATGCGCCAAGCGAGGACGATGACGAACCCCACCAGCAGAGCACCGGAAGTCAAAAGACTTTCCCACAAGAAGTCAAAACAGTAAACTCGCTTCATGTGATAGTACGGAAAACCAACACGGCACTCGCTAAGACAAGTGTCGCACGGTCCACCCCAGCGGAACACCGAGATTGGATGTCAAAACCAATCACTTTCGACCATCTGGTCCAGAAGTATCCGAAACACAGGATAGACTGCCCTGATATTGGATCCCATAATAGACGGACTGCAATTCATGCAGGTTTTGATGGACGGCGGCAGTGACTCAAACCGGCTATATCCGGACACAATCCGCAAGTTGGGATAGACCCTACTACAATTCGGCATAGCCGCACTTCCTTCAAAGGAGTGGCGCCAGGCCCTTACGCCAGGTGCACAGGTTCATTATTAATAGAAGTTGTGTTCGGGTCACCAGACAACTTCCGACGAGAAAAGCTAACCTTTCATGTCGCCCCATTTAAAAGTAGCTATCAAGCATCACTGGGACGGGAAGCTTTCGTCCGCTTCAATGCAATACACACATTACGCGTCTCTTACGCTTAAAATGCCCGGTCCACGTGGCATCATTTCATTAAAAGGTCGCCTGAGACCCCGGACACGGCTGGACGAGTCCGGAATAAATAAGCTAGGGGCTACCTAGCCGCACACCCCTTCACAAGGGTTTGTACATATAAGCCATAATGAGCTAGCATAGGCTCAACTTTATTAATCTATATTTCAATTTTTTATGCACTTTCTCGCACGATTTCTTTTCAAACTAAGTTCCTCTCTTTTTACAGATGAACAGCGTGCACACCCGTCCAGGATACGGCACAACGGAGACACAGGCGCAGACGTGCAGTAGGGACCCGTTGCAAGGACTCTTTTCACACTAAGACCCTACGCAAACCTTTCTTACTATCTCTTGTTGCTATAATCCCCTGGTTTCTCATTATAACCAGAGTGGAGACTGGCGTTTTGGCATCGGCCGCGCCAGAAGAACTTGCCCGTACCTGGACACAAGGGGCTTAGGGCATTGTTTTGCCCGCTATTGTAAAGACCGAACACCTTCGGGAGTGTTCGGCGTCTCGAGTTAGGCCTTATATGCATCAGCTCTGAATCATGTCTTTGGTCAAATGTTGGGTTTGCCCGGCTCCTGTGTTTTGCTGCCTTACATTCCGTATCACCGGCTAACGCGGCACCAGAAGAACTACTGCGATTGTGCCCCAGTTCGGCTGGGCGAGCACCTCAGTAGAGAAAGCCAAAAACTGACTGTCATGATACAGCGAGAGACTGGTCAACCACTCGATCGACCATGGGAATGTTTAGAATTCCTCCGCTTTGACGAAGGGCCGTTTCCCGGTCAGGCACATACGCGCCCCAAATTCGGAGAGCGCGGTGCCCCCAGGGGCTATGTCGTAGCCCCACCCTCGAACTCCATGGCTAAGTGAAAGTGATAAAGCATTATAGTCCGGTTGCCTCGTTTGCTACGCTACCACCTCCTTTACAGGACCGAGACGTCGGATTAAGTGTGAAAATGCGCTATTTTTTGCGAACTCCCCCGCACCTTGTGCGTGGGGGCTGAAGCCGACGACTGCCATCTTTCAGGTTATACACACGTATACATGAACGACCGCATAGGAGATATTCTATTACTTGAACGCACAAGTATAAAAGGCGCTTACATCATAAATATTGTTTTACATCATAAAAACGTTCATTCGAACGTAACATTTTTTGAGCACTTCGACTCTATTACACGAGCACCACGCAGCACTTCGCCAAAATAGTGCTCGGCGGGTAACCGGTTATCGTCCGAACCCAGGGTCGCAACAGCGGTGGCATCCATCTCTGTCCAATGTGTCTTCACACGGGCGAGTGCCATCCGCGCACCCTCTATGCAGGCCGACTGCTTCATCGCCTTGATATGCGGCACCGCCCCAAGAAATTGCTGCAATAAGCCAAAGTAACTCTTCGGCTCGGGCCTATCCGGCCAGACATGGGTCACTATATCCGTCATAGCAAGACCGGACAACCTATTTAGCTCAGCCCACTCGGCCAAACGGTCGGTCAGCGGAAGTGAACACTCCGGACTATGGAATTGAGACCAAAACAGCTCTTCCGTCTTGTGATCCTTCTGGCTTCGAAAATGCACAACGGCATCCGCCGCACTCGCTGCTAAGTCCATATAAGGGTCCTCTGGACCCCACAGTTAGCCCAGCTGAGCATACTTTGGATCCGTAAACCTTCGGCGCAGCAGAAAAGGCTTGCCAGCTACAATATCTCCGGCCTGGCGCAGCTCTTCCTTTATAGCCCGCTTTGCAGAGCGGGCATCCTTGGCTTTGGCGGTGGCCTTCCCCAGGTCTTCTTGCCCCGCTAGGCACTCCTTCCCAAGAGCCCCATTGCGGTCGGTAGCATCTTTTAACTTCACGGCCATTTCGGCCATCTCTTCCCTGCTCCGGCAGTGTGCGACCCTTTCGGCCGCTAACTCCTTGGCCGCCCTCGAGGCCGCCGCATTACTCCTTATGGCCTGCTCCTTGGCTTGAGCAAGTTCGGTCCGAAGGCTCTCCACAGCAGCGGCACTATCTGCATTTCACACACATGTTGTAAGGAGCTGGCTTCGGCTCCCTTACCAAGTGACCGCACAGAAACACTTACCTTGCGACTCATCAAGTCGCCTGTTGACTAGCGTGATGTCCGCATCCGCAACAGCGAGTTGCCGCTTTAGTTCAGCAACTCCATCAGTCCGGCTGGCCCCCGGACGACCCGCCACCTGCATCGGCACGGCAGAAATTTAAACCGACGATTTTGATCCTCGGCACGCTGTCGATTTCGACAACCTATCGAGTCTCAGGGGCTACTATCTATACAGGGCGCATTCTATATGCAAAACTGTTAAAAGGTGTGTCATTTCTACGTACCTCAAACCCCGCCAGCAAACTCCTGGCGGCATTATGCAACCCGCCTTCGGCGGACGAAATCCTTTCAATTACCATGCTCATCAATGCATGGTGATCTTCTGAGATAGACGCTTTCTCAAGCAGATCCTTCAGCCGTACACCAGTTGGCGCCGAACTATCCGGCTTTCCAAACCAGGGGCTCCCTCCGTGACGACACTTCAGGCTCGTCCGCCCTATCCGACGGCGCCCCGGACGGAGGCGTCTCGCTCTCCATCATCTCCGGACGAAGGTCCCCCAAAGACGAGCTCATTTGCGAAGGACGGAGATCCGAACTACAAGGTAAAAACTTTAGTTATCCTCAGAAGCACAAATAGGGATGTCCCTTATTATAAAACTCCTTTCTTTCTACTTAGGCTCGTTGGAGGGCTGATTCTTTAAGGGAGATTGTGCGGCCGGGGCCTCCCCGGATGCAGGACCCTCTGGCAAAGATTTCTTCCCCCGTTTAGGGGCTTTTGCCCCTGGGTCCTCGGAGGCAGTCCTCTTCTCCCCTTGGAGGGAGGGATTCCCGATCCCCCCTCTTTCAAGAGCCTCCTTAGGCGAGGCAGTAGCTTTCCTGCTTTCCCCTTCGCCTTCCTCTGGAGGCGCAACCTCAAGCATCCGGACCAGCACGGAATCCGGCGCGGTCTCGGGGAGGGGGGCCGGACACCATATCAATTTTGCTTCCGCTATCCACTCCTGTTTAGAAGGAAGTTGGTCATAAGGCGAATCATCGAAACGCAAACAAATGGTATGTCCGGACTTGGAACTACTTACTTGAGTATCCAGACGATTGCAGCTTAGGCCAGCATCCTCGGTCAATTCTGGACGCGCCTCTTGCGATCCGAAGAATAATTTGTACATCTCCAGGGGTGTCATACCCATGAAGTGTTGAAGAATCCGTGGGCCCTCCGGATTGAACTCCCACAGCCGGAGAGGGCGGCGTTTGCAGGGCGGGAGATGCCTAATCAGCATAACCTGCATTACCACCACCATATCAACCTCCCTCGTTTGGAGATCTCGAATCCGGCCCTGCAGTAGGGGCACGTCCTTTGACGGCCCCCAGTTGAGCCCTTGGTTGATCCACGACATCAACCGTCGTGGAGGTCCCGGGCGGAAGAAGGGTGGCGGCTTTTGTCTGCGGCCCCTCGGAACGGTAATATAGAACCACTTTTGCTGCCACGGGCCGAGCTCCTCTTGGAAGGAGCCAGCGGGCCACGGGGCATCGGCCCTCCTACTTATGGCCGCCCCGCCGCACTCTTCTTGACGCCCCCCGATCATCTTCGGCGCCACATTGAAGGTCTTCAGCCACAGGCCGAAGTGAGGGGTGACGCGGAGGAAGGCTTCGCAGACGATAATAAATGTGGAAATATGGAGGATGGACTCCGGAGCCAAATCATGGAATTCCAACCCATAGTAAAACATGAGCCCTCTCACAAAAGGATCCATCGGGAAGCCTAAACCCCGACGGAGGTGGGATACAAAAACGACATACCCGCCGGGCTCGGGGGTGGGGATGGCCTGCCCTTCGGCAGGCAACCTGTGCAAAATCTCATAAGCCAGGTACTTGGCCTCCCGCAGCTTTAGCACGTCCTCCTCCGTGACGGAGGCGGGAATCCACCGGCCCTGGAGGTCGGAACCGGACATTGTTGAAGGTCCGAAGCGCTCGAATCTGGAGCTCTAGGTGCTGGAACTTGGAGCGGGGAGAGGATTCGATGGAGGATTGAAGAAAAGAAACGAGCCTTGGTCCCGTTATAAAGAGGGAGAATACCGAGAGCCGTCTCCGTGATCGTTTGGGACTCGCCTTCGATAGAGGGGGCGTGGCGACGGGCGCGGTTGGGTTACCCACGTCCGTATTGATGAGAATCCCGGATTAAGGGGGAACACGATCTCTGCTTCGACAAGACGTGCCAAGGAAACCGCTTCGCTAAATGCGCTGAGGTGGTAGAGTAAAAAACGATTCAAGTAATGGCTTGGTAGTGGCGTGACGTCATGCCGCAAAAAACGTCAGCAGATTGAACTTGTGTATATATTATTCTCTCTACGATGGAATGTGGAACTTATTTTGCAGAGCCGGACACTATCCTGGTGTTCACAATCTTCTATCATTCGGAGGAGGAACCCGCCTTGCAATGCCAAGCAATATACGTGCCGGATTTATCGTCATTGAGGCCTGGTTCAGGGGCTACTGAGGGAGTCCCGGATTATGGGGTGTCCGGATAGCCGGACTACCATCATCGGCCGAACTATCATCGGCCGGACTATCATCATCATCGACCGGACTCCAAGACTATGAAGATACAAGATTGAAGACTTCGTCCCGTGTCCGGATGGGACTTTCCTTGGCGTGGAAGGCAAGCTTGGCGATACGGATACGTAGATCTCCTACTATTGTAACCGACTCTATGTAACCCTAGCCCTCTCCGGTGTCTATATAAACTGGATGGCTCTAGTCCGTAGGACACAACAACAACCATTACAATCATACCATAGGCTAGCTTCTAGGGTTTAGCCTCCTTGATCTCGTGGTAGATCCACTCTTGTAAACATCCACAATATCAATATCAATCAAGCAGGACGTAGGGTTTTACCTCCATCAAGAGGGCCCGAACCTGGGTAAAACATCGTGTCCCTTGTCTCCTGTTACCATCCGCCTAGACGCACAGTTCGGGAGCCCCTACCCGAGACCCGCCGGTTTTGACACCGACAGAGGGGAACTGCCCTTGGGATTTAATGACACGTCTATCACGCTAATCCCTAAGGTGAAGCATCCGCAGCAAATATCTCAGTACCGCCCAATCTCCCTTTGCCCTGTACCATACAAGATCGCATCCAAGATGGTGACAAACAGGCTGAAGGTGTGGATGAATGTGATAGTGGGAGAAGAACAAAGTGCCTTTGTACCTGGACGTAATATAACCAATAACGTTCTAGTGGCCTTTGAGAGTGTGCACACAATGAGAAGAAGAAAGAAGGGCAAAAACTACTCGTGTGCGGTGAAGCTCGATATGATGAAAGCTTATGACCGTGTGGAATGGCATTATTTGCAAGCAGTGATGCAGCGACTTGGGTTTAGTCACAATTTTACTGCGTTGATCATGAAGTGTGTGACTTCGTTCAGATTCTCAGTGAAGGTAAATGGGGAGCTACTTCCAGTTTTCCACCCCTTGAGAGGACTTAGGCAGGGGGATCCAGCGTCACCCTTCCTTTTCTTGTTGTGTGCTGAAGGACTAACATCTTTGCTGAACAACTATGGCTCTTTTATTGACAGGGGTGTTAGAGCCTCGGTTAGATCACCTTGGATCAACCATCTCCTCTTTGCCGACGATTGTCTCATTTTTATCAGTGCGAAGGGAGAAAGTGGGGACCGACTTAATGAGATACTAAACATATATGCTATGTGCTCGGGACAAAGTGTTAACAAAGATAAGAGTGCAGTCTATTTTACTCCGAACACTCTGGCGGTAAGAAGGCAACAAATGAAACAGTGCCTTGGCATCTTTGTTGAAGCTTTCAGCGGCAGGTACCTTGGTTTACCAACGGCCGTCGGCAGGATTACCAGTGGCACGTTCGAGCACATTTGTGATCGGGCGAGGAGCAAGATGATGGGATACTCAGAGAGAGATTTGGCATGTGCGGGGCGAGAAATATTGTTGAAATCAGTCATTCAAGCGATACCAACCTTCAGTATGACTTGCTTCCGCTTAACAAAAAAGGTGTGCAAGAAGATTACATCTTGCATGGCCAGGTATTTCTGGAGTAGCAACATCGACAGACGTTTGATGCATTGGCTTTCATGGAAGAAGCTAGCCACCCCGAAAGAAGCAGGGGGATGGGGGTCAGGGATCTCAAGACCTTTAATCATGCTCTGTTGGGGAAGCACGACTGGAGGTTCATGATACACCCGGAGAGTTTATGTTCTCGAGTTATGAAATCGAGATACTTCCCAGATTCAGACTTCATGACTGCTACAATCCCGAAGACGACGTCACCTATCTGGAGGGCGATTGTTGCAGGCCGCAAGGCATTGAAGCTTGGGCTGATCAAGAGGGTGGGAGATGGCTCCACGATTTCCATCTGGGAGGATAAGTGGATCCCGGACTCCATTTCGATGTCTCCTATGGTAAAACCTGATAACACACCTCTTGTTTTAGTGAATGAGCTAATTGACCAGGTTAATTGGACATGGCAACATGAGCTTGTTCGTGCAACCTTCCTAGCACCGGATGCCCAAGCAATCCTAAATATCCCGTTACGCAATGGTGGAGGAGAGGATTTTTTAGCGTGGGCCTTTGAATCCACTGGAATCTACACTGTCAAATTAGCATACTGTACTCTTGTGACTCACAAAGAGCGACTAGCTCGAGAGGAAGGGACGGATATGGGTACCTCACAGACGGAACGACAACTATGGAATTCCTTATGGAAGTTAAAGGTTATACCTAATGTGCGAGTTTTCTGGTGACGTGTGTTGAATAAGATTCTGCCAGTTGAAGAGACTCTAAAACACAGACATATCATACAATTGGATCGATGCAACGTTTGCCTTGCTATGGGAGAGGATCTGATGCATGCATTGATACATTGTACACATGCAAAGCACTTCTGGAATGAAGCAGAGGCTTTATTTGATTTTCATCTACCACGTCTGCACCCTGACACTTGGTCCAGGGATATCATATGTGACAGCAGGTTTGCAGAGGATGAAAGGGCAAAAATCATTACAGTTATGTGGGCTATCTGGCATTCGCGCAACCGATGGGTACATGATCAAGAAAGACTCGATCCTGGTAATGAAGTGAGAAAGATTAGAGAAGATCTTGCACTTCTGGAGCTACCCAGGAAGCAAGCTTCGATTTTACCTGGATATGGATGGCGGCCACCTGAGGATGATATTGTCAAGATTAATTGTGATGGAGCCATTGATACACTCTCTGGCAAGGGAGGAGCAGGTGGAGTGGCGCACTCGGCGTCCAGTCTACTGGGCACGTGGTGCAAGCCACATCTTGGGGTTACAGACCCATTGATCGTGGAGGCACTAGCCCTCCGGGAAGGAGTCATTTTCGCCAATTTGCGAGGCCTCAAGCGAGTGACGATGGAAACTGATTGCTTGGCTTTTGTGAACTTGTGGAAATCTCGCCATGCAGATCGTTCTGCTGTGGCACCTATTCTTGATGAAATTGGAGAGCTGTCTTTAGATTTTGATTACTTTGTAATTCAGCATGTACTAAGGACAGCCAACATGGCGGCCCATCTGTGTGCAAAACGTGCTTGCACACTCTTGGTGACTGAATGTTGTCTGCACCTGACCCCCTCGTTCTTGGTTAGCTGCCTGTTAGCAGACTAGAATGCTTTTGTTGAATAAAAGCTCTCAGATATTTCCCTCAAAAAAAAAAAAAAATAAGAAAAAAAGATAATTAAATAAGGAAGAAAGAGAAAGAAAAGTTGAATTTCCCTCATGATCTCCTAATGCACATAGCAATTTTGAAGAGAAAAGTAGGCTTTAGATGGTCTGTCAGGTGAAGTTGCAGCCACGCCCTCGAAGTAGGAGTGCCAGATTTGACTTCTTCGTCCGCTGGCGCGAGGCTGTTGTCGACACAGGGCGTCAGCGCGATAAGGTGATGAAATACGAACTCACAGGCTCGCTCAAGTTACGAACGCAATACGCGTGGGACAGCGATGGCATATCATATCGCCTTGAAGTGGCGGCGGCAACGTAGGCCAGATTGTAGACCTGGATCTTCAAGTGTGGAAATCTAAAAAGAATTGTTAAGCACAATAATCCATTAAGGGCCGCATATATGCACTAGTAGTAATAGCATCAGACCACTTGGGATTTGACGGTCTACACAAGGGTTAGAATATAGCAAAGCTGAAGCCAACTAGTAGTAGCACGTGAGGGCGCAGATCATGAAAGACAAACCATTACAACTTGATTAAATAATAAGGAGGAAGGAGGATGGATGGAAACTTCCCTGCATGCCGCCGCCGATCAGGACTATTGTCAGACGGCCCTCCTGTACTGTTTCTGCGTGGGGACGGGCAACACGCTCGCTATCTCCTCGGCTGGCATGTGTTGCTGCTCAGATTGCCCCATAATCTCCGCGTTGATCCGTGCAGCGAGGCTGCTGTTTACACGCACGGCTTTCCAAGACCTTAATGGCCTATGGGTAACTCGGATCGAAGGTATCCTCAAACGACGGATATGGCAGCCGCCGCACAAAACCTTTTGGATTCTGATCTGACTACGAACAACATAGCAAAACGTGATAGCAAGGATTTCGCAAAAGAGAAAATAAACATGAAAGTGACTGAAAAAATATCACCTGATCATCCCATCGATCCGTGACGATCATCCGGCAGGCTCTCAATGAAAGCACCAATGTTGGTTCAATATCCGACGTATCTCGTAGTAGGGGTCCTAAGCTAGGCGTCTTGGAGCGATGGTAACATGGACACGGGGTTTTACTGAGCTTCGGGCTCTCTTGATGAGATAATACCCTACATGTTGTTTTTGATTGTATTCATATGGGTGTAGTACAGAGTACACGTATCTACCACGAGATTGTAGAAATGAATATGAGATTGTCCATTGACTAGCCTGACCTCGGTTTATATAAGACACCGGAGGCCTAGGGTTTAGGAGAGTGCTTGTCTTGGGCGCCAAGTCTTGTGGAGTCTTCCTTGTATGCGGCAGGGGTTGTCCGAACTGGCCCATGAGTATGCGGCCATGGGGGTCCTCGGCCCAATCTAGCTGATTGGGAGACGACGTGGTGAGTATCCCCTAGTCCAGGACACCATCACCCGTGCCTAATAGCTACTTCGGACTCGTGAAGCGGCTGGTAGCTGCCTGCCCTCGGCTTGATGCTATTAAGCGGTCAGTCTGCATTGAAGGTGCACGGATGGCTTTTGCCCGCGCCAAGACGCACTGGGCGAAGATGGATGCCACAAAGTTGATAACCGAGGGTCCGCCCGAGGGCAAGGAGCATCGCAGGCCCGAAATGTACTATGACAGTGTTATGAAGGGATCCCGCCTTGTGGCGGAGCAATGTTCTAAGGATATCATTTTCCCTTGAAAGCAATATTTTATCCTGTCATGTAATATTGAACAAGGTCTTTGTGTAATGTAATGCTTGTTATTTAAATTTTTACCTCCTGTGCGGCCGTTTATAAAATCTGAGAGTTGACTAGTCGTCGGCTTCTGCCCCCACGTAGCTAGTACAGGGGTGTTCGGGATAAATCTAGACAGTCTTTATCCAAATGTGTGGTCCTTTAAGGAGGTGTTTAGCACAACGAACAAGGCAATCGGACTATACGGCTTTATCACCCTCACTTAGCCATAGGAGTTCTATAATTTTAAATTTTGGCGTAGCCCCTGGCATTCGGAAGGCTGAAGTTGGGGCGCTATACACGCCTAATCGGACAAAAACCGATTCCTCACATAAAGCGGAGAAAATCTCTAATGATTTGAAGACCTCTCAAACAGCAGACCAACTCTCACCGCATCATGACAGTCAGTTTTCGGCTTTCCCTACTGAGGTGCTCGTCCGGAAGAACCGGGACACAATCGCAGTAGTTCTCCTTTTACTACCCTAGTCGATATAGCGGAACATAGGGTAGCAAGCACAGGAGCCAGGCAATCCAACTACTGACCAAAGACATGATTCGGAGTCGATGCATATAATGTTATAAGTTCGGGGTGTCGAACTATGCTATAAAAGTGTTCGGACTTTCTTGCTGTGTTATGGGGTACACTGAAGCCCCTGGCAAATTAAGTCGTACCAGAATGTATGGGTGCAATTAAAAATAAATGGACAAGGAAAAATCTAAATAATGGGCAAACGTTGCAGATTATTTTTCGTTGTAAGTTGATTGATACGTCAAGGCGTATCTATACAAAGTAGTGCAATAAGCAAGTAAGGCTATTAACATGCCACGACCAAGAGCGAGCTGCGTGCGGGTATTTAAAACAGGTATGACGATCGTTAGCAAAGACCACCTAGGTATTCCCTTGTATGTTTGAGCCCCTAGCTTTCTTGGCGTATACGTCCTGCTACGCGTCCGATGAGCATGTTTATTAGAAAAGACCTTGAAAGGTGAGAAAACCTGAAAGAAAGAGAAAAAGTGAGGGTAAGCGGATCCGGAGCGGTTGAGCCGCATTGTGGGCCGCGGTCTAGTTGTGACTCCGTCCATGCCCATGGTATTTTAAGTGCGTAGTTGTGTACACGCGGCATGAATTTCGCCGCTTTGTTGGGGCTGGGACGAAGGCCGTATTGCTAGATGAGCTCTGGACGAGCCGGATGGTCCTATTGCAGATTAGTGCGGACCCGCTTGACAGTGTCCGGGGGCTTTATTGCCGAATTGAGGTTTTGCCTAAGGAGGCTATTCTGTACTTCTGCTGCAAGGGCCGCGGTGTGCTCATCGGTCTGGATGGATCGTGCTACGTCTTGAGCTTGCGTTGGTTTTCCTTGAAGAGGAAAGGGTGATACAACAATAGTAGCATAAGTATTTCCCTCAGTTTTTGAGAACCAAGGTATCAATCCAATAGGAGGCTCCTCAAAGTCCCACGCACCTAAGAAACAAACAAGAACTCGCAACCAACGCAATAAAGGGGTTGTCGATCCCTTCAAGGCCACTTGCAAAAGTGAGATCTGATAGAGATAATATGATAAGATAAATATATTTTTGGTATTTTATAATATAGATTGAAAAAGTAAAGATGCAAATAAAAGTAGATTGAAAGCTTATATGATAAAAGATAGACCCGGGGGCCATAGGTTTCACTAGTGACTTCTCTCAAGATAACATAAGTATTATGGTGGGTGAATAAATTACTATCGAGCAATTAATAAAAAAGCGAATAATTATGAGATTATCTAGACATGATCATGTATATAGGCATCACCTCCGTGACAAGTAAACCGACTCCTGCTTGCATCTACTACTATTACTCCACACATCGACCGCTATCCAGCATGCATCTAGAGTATTAAGTTCATAAAGAACAGAGTAACACATTAAGAAATATGTCATGATGTAGAGGGATAAACTCATGCAATATGATATAAACCCCATCTTTTTATCCTCGATGGCAACAATACAATACGTGCCTTGCTGCCCCTGCTGTCACTAGGAAAGGACACCGCAAGATTGAACCCAAAGCTAAGCACTTCTCCCATTGCAAGAAAGATCAATATAGTAGGCCAAACCAAACTGATAATTCGAAGAGACTTGCAAAGATAACTTAATCACACATAAAAGAATTCGGAGGAGATTCAAATATTTCTCATAGATAAACTTGATCATAAACCCACAATTCATCGGATCTCGACAAACACACCGCAAAAAGAGTTACATCGAATAGATCTCCAAGAAGATCGAGGAGAACTTTGTATTGAGATTCAAAGAGAGAGAAGAAGCCATCTAGCTAATAACTATGGACCCGAAGGTCTGTGGTAAACTACTCACAACTCATCGGAGAGGCCTTGGAGATGATGTAGAGGCCCTTCGTGGTCGATTCCCCCTTCGGTAGAGCGCCGACGAAGGCTCCAAGATGGGATCTCGCGGATACAGAAGGTTACGGTGGTGGAAATAGTTTTTCGTGATCGCTTCTGATGTTTTCGGGGTACATGGGTATATGTAGGAGGAAGAAGTAGGTCGGTGGACGATCGAGGGGCCCACGAGGGTGGGGGCACGCCCACGTGTAGGGGGCATGCCGGGCACCCTCGTGGTCGCCTCGCTTGTTTCTTGACTTCCACTCCAAGTCCTCTGGATCACGTTTGTTCCAAAAAGATCGCTCCTGAAGGTTTCATTCCGTTTGGACTCTGTTTGATATTCCTTTTCTTCGAAACACTGAAATAGGCAAAAAATAGCAATTCAGGCTGGGCCTCCGGTTAGTAGGTTAGTCCCAAAAATGATATAAAAGTGTAAGGTAAAGCCCATAAACATCCAAAACGGGTAATATAATAGCATGGAACAATCAAAAATTATAGATACGTTGGAGACGTATCAAGCATCCCCAAGCTTAATTCCTGCTCGTCCTCGAGTAGGTAAATGATAAAAATAGAATCTTTGATGTGGAATGCTACCTAGCATAATTCTCAATGCAATTTCCTTTATTGTGGCATGAATGTTTAGATCCAAATGATTCAAAATAAAAGTTCATATTGACATAAAAAATAGTAATACTTCAAGCATACTAATCAAAGCAATCATGTCTTCTCAAAATAACATGGCTAAAGAAAGTTCATCCCTACAAAATCATATAGTTAGGTCATGCTTAATTTTTGTCACACAAAAATGCTCCCATCTTGCACACCCCCGATGACAAGCCAAGCAATTGTTTCGTACTTAAATAATCTCGAACTTTTTCAACTTTCATGCAATACATGAGCGTGAGCCATGGATATAGCACTATGGGTGGAATAGAATATGGTGGTGGACATTGTGTGGAGAAGACAAAAAAATTCTCAAATTGACGAGGATAATCAACGGGCTATGGAGATGCCCATCAATTGATGTCAACATGAGGAGTATGGATTGTCATGCAACAGATGCACTAGAGCTATAAATGTATGAAAGCTCAACCAAAGAAACTAGTGGGTGTGCATCCAACTTGCTTGCTCACGAAGACCTAGGGCATTTTGAGGAAGCCCATCGTAGGAATATACAAGCCAAGTTCTATAATGAAAAATTCCCACTAGTATATATGAAAGTGACAACATATGAGACTCTCTATATGAAGAACATGGTGCTACTTTGAAGCACAAGTGTGGAAAAGAGATAGTAACATTGCCCCCCTTTTTATATATTTTTGGGCCTTTTTTTATTTGGCCTTTTTTTTGGCATTTCTCTTTTTATTTATTTTGGGGACAATGCTCTAATAATGATGATCATCACACTTCTATTTATTTACAACTCATGAATTACAACTCAAAACTAGAACAAGATATGACTCTATATGAATGCCTCCGGCAGTGTACTAGGATGGGTAATGAATCAAGAGTGACATGTATGAAAAATTATGCATGGTGGCTTTGCCATGAATACGATGTCAACTACATGATCATGCAAGGCAATATGACAATAATGATGCGTGTCAATGTCATGATGATGAACGGAAGGTGGAAAGTTGCATGGTAATATATCTCGGAATGGCTATGGAAATGCCATAATAGGTAGGTATGGTTGCTGTTTTGAGGAAGATATAAGGAGGTTTATGTGTGATAGAGCGTATCGTATCACGGGGTTTGGATGCACCAGCGAAGTTTGCACCAACTCTCAATGTGAGAAAGGGCAATGCACGGTACCGAAGAGGCTAGCAATGATGGAAGGGTGAGAGTGCGTATAATCTATGGACTCAACATGAGTCAAAAGAACTCATATACTTATTGCAAAAATCTACAAGTCATCAAAAACCAAGCACTACGCGCATGCTCCTAGGGTGATAGATTGGTAGGAAAAGACCATCGCTCGTCCCCGACCGCTACTCATAAGGATGACAATCCAAGAACACCTCATGTTTCAAATTTGTTACACAACTTTTACCATACGTGCATGCTACGGGACTTGCCAACTTCAACACAAGCATTCTTTAAATTCATAATCACCCAACTAGCATGACTCTAATATCACTACCTCCATATCTCAAAACAATTATCAAGTATCAAATTGATCATAGCATCCAATTCACTTCCTATGATAGTTTTTATTATACCCAACTTGGATGCCCATCATTCCAGGACCAATTTTATGACCATAGCAAATACCATGCTGTTCTAAGAGAGTCTCAAAATAATATAAGTGAAGCATGAGAGATAATAAATTTCTACAAAATTAAGCCACCGCCGTACTCTAAAAGATATAAGTGAAGCACATAGAGTATTCTAATAAATTCCAATCAAGTGGGTTTCTCCCAAAAGATGTGTACAGCAAGGATGATTGTGGAAAACTAAAAATCAAATACTAATATCATACAAGACGCTCCAAGCAAAACACATATCATGTGGCGAATAAAAATATAGCTCCAAGTAAAGTTACCGATAGACGAAGACGAAAGAGGGGATGCCTTCCGGGGCATCCCCAAGCTTAGGCTCCTTGTTATCCTTGAATATCTTGGGGTGCCATGGGCATCCCCAATCTTAGGCTCTTGCCACCCCTTATTCCATAGTCCATCAAATCTTTACCTAAAACTTGAAAACTTCACAACACAAAACTCAACAGGAAATCTCATAAGCTCCGTTAGTGCAAGAAAGAAAAACCACCACATAAGGTCCTGTAATGAACTCATTATTTATTTATATTGGTGTTAAACCTACTGTATTCCAACTTCTCTATGGTTCATACCCCTACATACTAGCCATAGATGCATCAAAATAAGCAAACAACACACGAAAAATAGAATCTGTCAAAAACAGAATAGTCTGTAGAAATCTGTAACTCTCAAATAATTATGGAACTGTAAAAATCCTACCAAAATAGAAAGTCCTGGGAAATTTGTCTATTGGTCTTCAGCAAAAAGAATCAACGCAAAATCACGTTTCTGTGAATTACTAAAATTATTTTTGTGCGTGCAAAGTTTCTGTTTTTCAGCAGAATCAAATTAACTATCACCATAGGTTATCCTATAGGTTCTACTTGGCACAAACACTAATTAAATGAAAACACATCTAAACAGAAGGTAGATGAAATATTTATTACTAAGCAGAAGCAAAAACTAAAATAAAATTGGGTTGCCTCCCAACTAGCGCTATCGTTTAACGCCCCAAGCTAGGCAAAAAAACGAGGATAGATCTAAGTAGTGCCATCTTTGGCATCTAATTCCTCAATAGAGAACTTATAATCTTTAGGGGTTTCTCCCTTTTTAGCAATGATTAAGCCCTTAGGCAAGAATTCAAGAAATTCATTTGTAGCAAAAGGTTCCTTAATGATAGAGAGACAATTGGGATGAACACTTATTGATTTGTGATCCGCATTTCCCTTATTAGAAGATTCACCCTTATTTTTAGGAACATAAATAAATTTGGTAGTTTTGGTAGGAGGATTTGGAGTGTTTTTCACGGATGAAAAGGCCGACCCTAAGTTGGTAATGATATCCTCAAGTTTACCAATTCTCGTAGAATCTAGATCTATTCTTTCATTAACTATAGGTTCTTTCTCTTTAAAAATTTCCAAAGTAGCTCCAACCCTAGATCCATATTGGGTAATTTGGTTATGAATCCTTTTTTCTAGATTTTTAATTAAATCAACAGTGGCAACTTTATTTTTAATAATTTCAAGCCCTTGCATCACGTGTTCTAGAGTCAAAATAGTCCCATTTACCAGGAGAGGTGGTGGGCCGAACAAATCTGACATAGCATTATAAGCATCAAAAGTGTGGCTATTCAAGAAATCCCCTCTGGTAATGGTATCGAGAATGCATCTATTCCAAGGGGTAATGCCTACATAAAAACTGTGAAGAAGAATGGAAGTAGAAAGCTTCCTAGTAGAACTATTTTGAGCATTGCAAATTCTATGCCAAGCATCTTTTAGATTTCTCCCTCCCTTTGCTTAAAATTAAGAGTTTCATATTCAGGAGTAATAACGAGGATAGGAGGACTAGCCATAACGATGAGATAAACGACTTAACACACGAGCACGAAAAAGGCAAGCGAAAAAGAGAGGAGATTGGGAAAAAGAGGGCAAATAACACGGCAAGGGTGAAGCGGGGGAGAGGAAAACGAGAGGCAAATGGCAAATAATGTAATGCGAGGGAGATGAGTTTGTGATGGGTACTTGGTATGTCTTGACTTGAGCGAAGACTTCCCCGACAACTGCGCCAGAAATTCTTCTTGCTACGTCTTGAGCTTGTGTTGGTTTTTCTTGAAGAGGAAAGGGTGATGCAGCAATAGTAGCGTAAGTATTTCCCCCAGTTTTTCAGAACCAAGGTATCAATCCAGTAGGAGGCTCCTCAAAAGTCCCACGCACCTACACAAACGAACAAGAACTCACAACCAACGCAATAAAGGGGTTGTCAATCCCTTCACGGCCACTTGCGAAAGTGAGATCTGATAGAGATAATATGATAAGATAAATATATTTTTGGTATTTTATAATATAGATTGGAAAAGTAAAGATGCAAATAAAAGTAGATTGAAAGCTTATATGATAAAAGATAGACCCGGGGGCCATAGGTTTCACTAGTGACTTCTCTCAAAATAGCATAAGTATTACGGTGGGTGAACAAATTACTGTCGAGCAATTGATAGAAAAGCGAATAATTATGAGATTATCTAGGCATGATCATGTATATAGGCATCACGTCCGTGACAAGTAGACCGACTCCTGCCTGCATCTACTACTATTACTCCACACATCGACCGCTATCCAGGACACATCTAGAGTATTAAGTTCATAAAGAACAGAGTAACGCATTAAGAAAGATGACATGATGTAGAGGGATAAACTCATGCAATATGATATAAACCCCATCTTTTTATCCTTGATGGCAACAATACAATACGTGCCTTACTGCCCCTTTTGTCACTGGGAAAGGACACCGCAAGATTGAACCCAAAGCTAAACACTTCTCCCATTACAAGAAAGATCAATCTAGTAGGCCAAACCAAACTGATAATTCAAAGAGACTTGCAAAGATAACTTAATCACACATAAAAGAATTCAGAGGAGATTCAAATATTTCTCATAGATAAATTTGATCATAAACCCACAATTCACCGGATCTCGACAAACACACAACAAAAAGAGTTACATCGAATAGATCTCCAAGAAGATCGAGGAGAACTTTGTATTGAGATTCAAAGAGAGAGAAGAAGCCATCTAGCTAATAACTATGGACCCGAAGGTCTGTGGTAAACTACTCACAACTCATAGGAGAGGCCTTGGAGATGATGTAGAGGCCGTCCATGGTCGATCCCCCCTCCGACGGAGCGCCGGCAAAGGCTCCAAGATGGGATCTCGCGGATACAGAAGGTTACATTGCTGGAAATACTTTTTCATGGTCGCTTCTAATGTTTTCGGGGTATATGGGTATATGTAGGAGGAAGAAGTAGGTCGGTGGATGCTCGAGGGGCCCACGAGAGTGGGGGGCGCGCCCAACTGTAGGGGGCGCGCCGGGCACCCTCGTGGCCGCCTCGCTTGTTTCTTGAATTCCACTCCAAGTCCTCTGGATCATGTTTGTTCCAAAAAGATCACTGCCGAAGGTTTCATTCCATTTGGACTCTGTTTGATATTCTTTTTCTTCGAAACACTGAAATAGACAAAAAAAAAAGCAATTCGGGTTGGGCCTCCGGTTAGTAGGTTAGTCCCAAAAATGATATAAAAGTGTAAAGTAAAGCCCATAAACATCCAAAGCGGGTAATATAATAGCATGAAATAATAAAAAATTATAGATACGTTGGAGACGTATCAGATCGCTCCATATTTCCATTGGCTGTTATAACACCGCGAGGTCCGGGCATCTTGAGCTTGAGGTAGGCGTAGTGCGGCACCGCATTGAAACAGGCAAATGCGGTTCATCCGAGCAGTGTGTGGTAACCACTACGGAAGGAGATGATGTCGAAGAGTAGCTCTTCGCTTTAGAAATTATCTAGGATCCGAAGTCCACTTCCAGTGTGATTGAGCCCTTGCAGCGGGCCTCTACACCTGGTATGACACCTTTAAAGGTGGTTTTGGTGGGTTTGATCCTTGATGGATCAATACCCATTTTGCACATTGTATCTTGATAAAGCAGGTTCAGGCTGCTGCCACCGTTCATTAGAACGCGTGTAAGGTGAAATCCATCGATTATAGGGTCAAGCACTAGTGCGGCTGAACCGCAGGTGACGGATACTGCTCGGATGGCCCCTTCGATCGAAGGTGATCGAACAGGAGGACCACGGGTTGTAGTTTGGGGCGACTGGCTCCATCGCGTAGACGTCCCTTAGTGCGCGCTTCCGCTCCCTTTTGGGGATGTGGCTAGCATATATCATGTTAACCGTTTTTACTTGGGGAGGAAACTTCTTCTGTCCCCCTGTATTCGGCGGCCGGGGTTCCTCGTCGTCGTCACTTGGTGATCCCTTTTCCTTGTTTTCAGTGTTTAACTTGCCGGCTTGTTTAAAGACCCAACATTCTCTGTTGGTGTGATTGGCTGGTTTATCGGGGGTGCCGTGGATTTGACATGGACGATTGAGTATGCGATCTAGACTAGACGGGCCCGGATTGTTTCGTTTAAATGGCTTTTTCTGTTGACTGGAGTTGGAGC
This sequence comes from Triticum aestivum, assembly GCF_018294505.1. Lineage (NCBI taxonomy): Eukaryota > Viridiplantae > Streptophyta > Magnoliopsida > Poales > Poaceae > Triticum > Triticum aestivum. Next base: position 765,105,240 of record NC_057801.1, read on the forward strand.
CACTGAATCCGGCATTGACAGCCGTGTCTTCGGCGTTATCGCCATTGTTTCGACGCTTGTGTATGTTGCGTCGAGGCTTGCTATCTCTGGCTTCGGAAGTGCTGTGCTTACTTGAGGTGGTGTTGCTACGAGCTAACCAGCTATCCTCGCCCGCGCAAAAGCGAGTCATGAGCGTCGTGAGGGCTGCCATGGACTTCGACTTCTCTTGGCCGAGGTGTCGGGCGAGCCACTCGTCGCGGATGTTATGCTTAAAGGCCGCTAGGGCTTCAGCATCCGAACAGTCGACAATTTGGTTCTTTTTGGTTAAGAACCGAGTCCAAAATTTCCTGGCTGACTCTCCGAGCTGTTGGATTATATGACTTAGGTCATCGACATCTGGAGGTCGGACATAAGTGCCCTGGAAGTTGTCAAGGAATGCATCTTCCAGGTTCTCCCAACTGCCAATACTGTTTTCGGGCAGACTGTTGAACCAGTGCATGGCTGGTCCCTTGAGTTTTAGCGGGAGATACTTTATGGCATGGAGATCGTCGCTGCGGGCCATATGTATATGGAGAAGGAAGTCCTCGATCCATACCACGGGGTCTGTTGTTCCATCATATGATTCAATGTTTACGAGTTTAAACCCTTCTGGGAATTCATGTTCCATTACTTCATCAGTGAACCATAGGGAGTGCGCGGCGCCTCTGTGTTGGGCTACATCGCGACGCAGCTCGGATGGAGCCGGTCTACGGTATTCGGGCCGGACAGGTGTGTATTTATTATGACCGGCGTGGTGATCGTCGTTGCGCATTGGGGTGCACCCCCGCGATCTGTAGATCGATCTGGTTTGGCCTGCTCTGTTCTACAAGTCGCACCGCAGGTCATGTGTGTATCCCCGAGTTGTTGTGTTTCTATTTGTTCGGCGGCATGGTGCCGGCTGGTGTTCGGGCTGAATTGTCGCTTTGTCTCGACCACGCGGTGGTCGGTCGACCGCATTATATGCTGGCAGTGCTGGCTTCAACGCCTCGTCATCGAATTGAGGTAGCAATTTGTGCTTCGGGTAACTTTTGGTTGGGCTCGAGTCCGTATTCCTCGGCCGCCAGGACCTCAGTCCATCTATCTGTGAGCAGATCTTGATCAGCTTGAAGCTGTTGTTGCTTCTTCTTCAGGCTTCTTGTCGTGGCAATAAGGCGGCGCTTAAAGCGCTCCTGCTTGATGGGATCCTCTGGCACGATAAATTCTTCGTCGCCGAGGCTCACCTCGTCCTCGGAGAGAGGCATGTAGTTGCTGTCCTCCGAGTCTTCGTTCACGGCCTGTTCGTCGGGATTGGCTTGCCCATCTTCCCGTTCGGCCTGTTCGAAACTTGGCTTGGCGGGGTCTTCATTGTCTTCGGCATCGTCCGGAGTGCTGTTCTCTCTTGTGCCGGTATCGCTATTTTTACCATGGCGTGATTTAGAGCGGCGCCGCTGAAGTCGGCGCTTAGACTGCTTCTCAGGAAGTTTATCATCAGTTGCATCTTGTATGTCGTCGCCATTGTTTTCTTTGGGTGTATCCACCATGTATATATCGCATGAGGAGGTGGATGTCCAGCGCCCTGTGGGTGGTGGTTCCTGTTCTTCTCCGGCATCGTCATCGATATCGTTGATGTCTTTGGAGTCGAAATCAAGCATGTCGGCCAAATCATCGACAATGGCTATCAAATGGGTGGTGAGTGGGCAACAAAGTTCTTCCTCGTTCGCTTCCCACTCGAGCCGGACATAGTTCGGCCAGGAATCTCCTGACAAGGAGAGAGAATTTAATGAGTTTAACACGTAGCCTAGGGGCGAGTGTTGGAAGATGTCCGCGGAGCTGAACTCTAAGATCGGCGCCCAGTCAGACTTGATGGGTGCGGATTCACATGGTTCGGAGTCTGTAACCGGAAACGAGTCCAAGGCTCCGATGACACAGGCCTCGTTGGAGGTCAAATCTGTGTTCGGCTCTAGCACCGTCGAGTCCGCGGCTTTCGTGGCGGGGTTGAGCCTCCCGTCCTCGAATGGCGCGCTCTACTCTGGATCTAGGGCCAATGCGGCTACAGGTGCAATCTCCCGCATACCATCCGATGACAGATTTAGGTTGTGTTCATCGTGGCGGTGGGGCGCTGCTGTCATGGGCTCGAATCCCTCGAAGATCAAGTCTCCGCGGGTGTCGGCGGTGTAGTTCAAGCTTTCAAACCTGACCTGATGGCCAGGGGCGTAGCTATCGATCTGCTCCAGATGGCCAAGCGAGTTGGCACGCAGTGCGAAGCTGCTGAAAACGAAGATCTGTCCGGGGAGAAAAACTTCACCCTAGACCGCGTTGTTGATGATTGAAGGAGCCATCAAGCTTTATGGTGATGACACAGTGGAACTCTGAATGAAAGCACCAATGTCGGTGTCAAAACCGGCGGGTCTCGGGTAGGGGGTCCCGAACAGTGCGTCTAAGGCTAATGGTAACAGGAGGCGGGGGACACAATATTTACCTAGGTTCGGACCCTCTCGATGGAGGTAAATACCCTACTTCCTGCTTGATTGATCTTGATGATATGAGTATTACAAGAGTAGATCTACCACGAAATCATAGAGGCTAAACCCTAGAAGCTAGCCTATGGTTATGATCGTCCTCGTCCTACGGACTAAACCCTCTGGTTTATATAAACACCGGAGGGGGCTAGGGTTACACAGAGTCGGTTACAGAGAAAGTAATCTTCACATCCGAATCGCCAAGCTTGCCTTCCACGCAAAGGAGAGTCCTATCCGGATACGAGACGAAGTCTTCTATCTTGTATCTTCACATTCCAACCGTCCGGCATTCGCATATAGTCCGGCTGTTCCGAGGACCCCTTAATCCAGGACTCCCTCAGCCGTCGTGGCCACGCGCACACGAAATGGATTGGCACCCGCCGACGGGAGGTGGATGCCGCCGTTGTAGGGAAGAGTGACACTATGCTGCTGAGGCCATAGACGCCATGTCACTGGAGGTCACCACACCTCCTATGAATCCACCCCCCCCCCCCTCTCCACACATCTCGCTTGGATGCATAAAAAGATCCGGGAACCGTTGGGAGTCGCCGGTACAGCCGTCGCATGACCTCGCTGTGCATGGGTGGGGACTAGAAGAAGATAAGGTGATGGGAATAAGCGAGTGGGCGACGAGGTGAGAGGAAGATGCGAATGATTCTGAAATGCCGATGACCACGAGGCACAAAATTTGCTCCGTGATTCGTATTAATAATCCAACGACAGGAAGCGCGTTTGTGACGAGATTCTAAAAAATTGACATCAATTTTTATCGATTCCGTTATTTGATGATTTTAACATGTTTTAAGTTTAAAACATACTGTAATAATTTTGTGTAGCATAGCCAAGAGGGGAAAGGAAGGGAACAATCATTTCGATTCAGCCCATTCTGCATACACCTTCTCTCCTCTCCCACCGAAACCCTCCCCTCCGGAAAATCCCCCAAACTTTGGTTGGCCAAAATCATGGACGGAGATCGACGGATGCCGGCGGTCGCGGCCGCGGCCGCGGCCGCATCGACGGCATCGGTGCTTGACGACGACGACCTCCTCCGCGAGATCCTCCTCCGCCTCGGCTTCCCCACCTGCCTCGTCCGCGCCGCCCTCGTCTCCAAGCGGTGGCTCCTCCACGCCTCCGACCCGGCCTTCCTTCGCCGATTCCGCGAGCGCAACCCGCCCCGCCTCCTCGACTTCTGCCTCGGCTTCTCCGGCAGGTACCGGTTCGTGCCGTTCCCGCCGCAGCCCCCGGAGCTCGCCGCTCCCATTCGCCGGGCGACTTCCTCCTGCGCCGCCGCCTTCGCCCGCAGAATCCTGCCAATCAAGCACTGCCGGAACGGCCGCCTCATCATAGAGTTCTTCAACAAAGGCAGATTCGATTACTCCCTCGCTCCGCTGCTCGCCGGGGAGGCCGCGGCCGTCCTCCCGACGACCCCGCTACCCCACCTTGACTGGGACACCACTCAAGATAGATTCGTTGAGATGTTCTTGCCCGAGGATGGGGGCCGCAACGGCATCACCTTGCTGTATCTCTGGGCGGTCCGGCGAAAAGTGTACGCCGAGTTGTACGTCCTGGGATCCGGCGGATGGGGCGTCCCTGCCACCGCGGCAGAGATTGAGCTCTCGTTTGACGCAGACTTCCTTGAAATTCTACCACCCATCCATGGCAAGGTCTTCGTGGTGACCGACTCTCGGTACGCCCTGGGTTTAGATTTGGCAGCGGCGAGCTTCTTCACCCTTGAGTTCCCAGTTGGAGTGCGCCACAATTACAACCTCTCATGTGCGGAGGATTCCGGGCTCTATCTTGTCAGTGCAGACGGGTTTCAGCTCAGTGTGTGGCTCCATCCGATGTCGGGCGATGGCAATGGTGCAGGCTGGCTGCTGGTGGACACATTTTGTGTCCGTGAGGCTGAGGCTTGTGCACGTCTTGTAAGGGACCGTTGGATCCCTCCCGGTAATTATCTTGATGTTGCTGCGGTCGGGGACAATGCCGAATTTGTGTTCTTGGATCATACAGCAAGTGGCACTCTCTTTTATGTTCATCTGAGGAGCAGGGTAGTTGAGAAAGTCCATCAGAGGGTGCCAGAAAAATGCTATGAACCTCCCCAAATAGCTCTCTCTCCCACTGTGATGATCTGGCCGCCAATTTTCCCTGCACGAGAGGTAGGACATGATCAAGAGGAATGACCCCTCTGTGTTTGATCTTTGTAATATCTTCACTGGGTATGACTTCTGTAATAGAGAGGTATGTTTCTGACTGTGGTAATGGAAATTGATGAAAAATCAAAATTATGTGGATGGGTTTGGTTGCATCTCCTCTGACTAATGTATGCTATTTCACCGTGCTTAGTTCCTCTCCTTAGTTTGAAATGTGTTGAAACAATGTGTGCAAGTCTATCTGCTATTTGCCTGGAACTATTATATAGTACTCCCTCCTTCCATCTATATAGGGCCTAATGCGTTTTTGAAGACTGCCTTTGACTATTGACAAGATTAAAAAACTAGTGCCAATTTGATTAGGGCCTAAAATTAGTCTCGAAAAACGCATTAGGCCCTATATAGATGGAAGGAGGGAGTAGACTCTTTACATGTAATGGTTGCCAATTTGATTAACAGATACAAAGATTAGCTGATTCAAATGTGTAGAGTTTGTGTCACCGGCTAATAGTTGTAGTCTTGTAGGTTGGATCATAAGAACCTTTTTTCATTTCAATAAATAAAAACTAGTGCATTGCAAGAGACCAAGCAGAACTGCATTGAATCTTCTAAACTTGATCGCAGTGTATATAACATACTCGTTGTGTGAAGACTCGGTAACGAAGATTTTCTGGTAGTGATCAGTAGTGCAGAAAAACTTTGAAAGATGACCATGTAAAAATGACAAGCATCAACTGGAAGAGAAATACCTGAAAGTACAACTTGTGGCAAGCTTCATTTCTGTTACGGACAGGGATGGCTCAAACGATAAGACAAGTTATGCATGTGTTGTGATGTACTCCCTCCGTTCCTAAATATAAGTCTTTGTAGAGATTCAACTATGAACTACATACAAATGTATATAGATGCATTTTAAGTGTGGATTCATTCATTTTGCTCCGTATGTAGTCCATCCAGTTGAATATCTACAAAGACTTACATTTAGGAACGGAGGGAGTACATTTTTATTCGCATTAAACCTGACTTCTGTTTTCCAAATTTTATGTCCACAAAGCTATAATCCACCCATCATCACTAGTTCACTACTATTAGTTCTAAGGGAAAATTTGATAGATGTCATTAGATGAAGTTTTCACCCAATGCCGTCCATACAAAATGGGATGAATATCTCTCCCATTATGATGATCTATCTTCCTGTCTTCCTGGCACGGAACGTAGGACATGATCAAGAGGAATGACCCCCCTGTGTTTGATCTTTGTGATATCTTCACTTTTGGGTACAACTTCTGTAATAGAAAGGTATGACTAATGTATTCTATTTCACCGTGTTTAATTGCTCTCTTTGGTTTGAGACGTGTTTGCATGCATAGAATTTGTCATGGCTGTCGAAACAACGTATGCAGCTCTCCGCTATTTGCACAATACAAGATATATAGTATATTCTTGCATGTACTGTTACCAACTTGATTAACAGATACTGAGCTTAGCAATGCAAATGTGTAGAGTTTATATCAGACTCACAGCCATATAACACTGGGTGTTGCAGTCATGTAATATTGATCTTAATAACCTCTGTCATTTATGTTAAAGGAAATTGAAGTCTACAGAAGTGTATTGTGAGATATCCACCCGAACTGCACTGAATCTTCTAAGCTTGACCTCAGTGTGTATAAGATATTGCCGAAATGAAGTCTTATGGCAATGAAGATTTTATCATAGTGATCAGTAGTGTAAAAACAAAACCTGTGGAAGACAGGCAAGTAGAAATGAGGAGCCGCAACTGGAACAGAAATGACTGAAAGTACAACTTTTGGCAAGGAAGCTTCATTTGTGTTCCGGAAGGGATGGCTCAGACGATACAACAAGGTGAGCATGTTGAATGTTAGTTGTGATATCCATCTGCCACATTAAAACTTATTTCTCCGAATTTTTTTGTCCAATCCATCCATCATCACTAGTTCACTACTAATAGTTCTAGGCGTGATCGTTAGGTTGATCTGGAGCTAGTTCTCTACTTAATGTTGTGCTATCCATTAGACAAAGGGGTTTTAGGTGTGATGCATGATTTCGACATCTCCACACTATTGATATTCCTTCTCACACACAAATGCAAAAACAGGCTATTAGAGTTTATCTAAACCTAGCTTATCAGGAACCTCTGGGATCATCAGCTGAAGCATTGATTCAATTGATACAACCAAAGTTCAGCCTATCTTGAATCTTTTGATTCTTCACACCATTTTTCTATGTATGATTCTAACAACAAAAGTCCAACCTGTCCCGAATCTTGATTCTTCTTCATCTTACTTATTCGAGACACTATTAAAAAATATCAAGGATCAGCCACTCTCCTGGTCATAGCAAACTGTATGATTTTGGCCTCTACCAAAAGCAAAGATAAGAAAAGCTGGTAGCTAGAATAGAACCTTTAGACAGAGAACATATATTCTTCCTGATTAGCCACATCTCATAGCGATTCCCTTGCACCTCAATTAAGCATGCAATCCTGCGCCGACCACTCCCGCCTCTTTACCCGACACAGCTAGTCATCTACAAATAAGCACGGTTGGGTCATCAGTTCATCACCATCATCCAACTCCAAGAAACAACAGCCCACAGCAAGCTCAAGTGAAGTGAGCTGATCAGATCGATCGATCACAATTCACAAAGCCCCAACAAACAACAGCCTACAGGCTAGCCAATTCACTCGATCAGCAATGGCGGACCGGGTGGCGAAGCTGGCGTCGCAGCGTGCGGTGGTGATCTTCGGGGTGAGCAATTGCTGCATGTGCCACGTGGTGAAGACACTCTTCACAGAGATGGGCGTGAGCTGGATGGCGCACGAGCTGGACAAGGACCCCCACGGGAAGGACGTCGAGAGGGCGCTCGCCGGCATTGTCGGACGGAGCCCGCCCGTGCCGGCGGTTTTCATTGGCGGCAGGCTCGTCGGAACCACCGACCAGGTCATGACGCTGCACCTCGGCGGCCAGCTTGTGCCGCTGCTCCGCCAGGCTGGCGCCCTCTGGCTCTGAAGAGTCAATGACAGCAGTGGCTGATGCGTGTGCGCAGTTATGTGTGATCGCAGCCTCGAAATCAAGCTAAGCTAGTGATCATGTAGCGGATCTACATAATTTTGGAAAGGTCATTATCAAACATATTAACGATCATGATTTTTCAGTTTGACCTCTTGTTGTCATATGACAGAAGCAATGGATGCTTTGTGATGAGCATCCTGAGCAATATTAAAGGAGCTTATGCTTATCTTATCTTGTCGCTGCTTAATTTGATGTTTTGCTTAATTTAGCCTACTGTTGTGCTAAGACCTTGAGAGAATCCACGGTATATATAATGCTCCTCAGTAAATGGAGAATATAATGTCATATCGTACATGTTTTTCTTGGAGCTATATAATGGTAGTAGATAATAGGAGGTAGATGCACTAATTCAGGGAGGTTAGTATGTTGAGGTAGATGCACTGGTCCAGTAGCTCGGTATGGTACGAGCTAAAAAGAAGGATCTACCTAGGCTGCATTTGGCTTATGGCATCGCAGCTTGTTAGGCCAAAAAATGTTTTTCTACTCTAAGGTGAATGCTGTCGATGGCGGGAGGTAGGGCAGTCCCTGGGCCAGGGTGTCCTTTATTTCCCTTTTCAAACCCCATGGAAACTCCGAATACATGCGTCATCCTAAGTACAGACACACCGATTCGGTGTTATTTGTGTAACCCTTTATTTTGTATACGTTTGTTGCTAATTTCCGTTGCATATTAACAAATAAGTACTGTATATTGCAACGCCATTCAGTAACCACAAACTGAGTGGGTTTAGATAGTAGTTGATATAAAGGTCTAAAAGATTCTTTTTTTTGATAAAAAGGTCTAAAAGATATGGTAGGTCAAGAACTCAAGATTAACCCTTCTTATTCTATACGGTCTTTTCGGTAATCTCATACCTATCACGGAGAAATTAACAGATATGTCAAGGCTTCTTCTGTAACAAAGTGAAAAGGTGTTTTTCACTATCAAGTTTGCACACTAGCTAGTTTGACAGTGTAATGTAATCCTGGTATCCATGCATAAGATTGGTGGTCATTTTTGGGAAGTTTTTACCCGTATTTGTTGAAAGTGCTATCCCACATGACATAGCTTATCATCACATCCTGAATAGGAAGGTATGTTGCTGATGAGATAATGGAAGGGGCAGCCCCAGTGCATGTAGCTCCCGCTTGCGCAGGGTCTGGGGAAGGGTCCGACCACTTTGGGTCTATTGTACGCAGCCTTTCCCTACATTTCTGTAAGAGGCTGTTTCCAGGACTTAATGGAAATTGATGAGAAATCAAATTTAGCTGGATGGGTTTGATTGGATCTCCTCTGATTAATGTATGTTGCTGACGAGGTAATGGAAATTGATGAGAAATCAAAATTATCTGTATGGGTTTGATTGGATCTCCTCTGATTAATGTATGTTATCACTGTGTTTAATTCCTCTCCCTGGTTTGAAACATGTTTGCATGCATAGAATTTGTAATGCCTGTCAAAATTATGTGTGCAACTGTATCTGGTATTTGCCCGATATTCAAAATATAGTAGATTCTTGCATGTACTGGTCACCAACTTGATTAGCAGATACTGAGCTCAGCAATGCAAATGTGTAGAGTTCATGTCACAGACTCACATCCGTAGAACACTAGGTGTTGTAGTCATTTATTTAAGATTGATCTTTATAACATTTGTCATTTCAGTAAAAGAACGTTAAGTTTACAGAAGTGTATTTGGAGATATCCACCAGAACTATACTGAATCTTCTAAAGCTTGACTGCAGTGTGTATAGACTTGTCAGTAATGAAGAATTTGTGTTTTTCAGCCAAAACAGGAGCTCTGCCTTTGCATTGAAGATAAGGAATTTATCGTAGCGTAAAAAAAAATCTTTGGAGGACAGGTAAGTAGAAATGAGGAGCAGCAACTGGAACATGAATGACTAATAGTACAACTTGTGGCGAGGAAGCTTCATTTGTGTTCTGGAAGGGATGGCTCAGACGATACAAGGTGAGCATGTTGAATGCTAGTTGTGATATCCATCTTCCACATTAAAACTTATTTATTTTTTCCAAGAAACTTTGTCCAATCCATCCACCATCACTATTTCACAAGTAGTTCTAGCTAGGGGAGATCGTTACGCGTGATCTGGAGCTGGTTCTCTAAATTTTGTGGTTTCCATTAGATAAAGGGGTTTTATATGTGATGCATCATGTCCACAAACTCCACACCAATGGTATTCCTTGTCACGCACAAATAGCAAAAAACAAGGAATTCGAGTGTATCTAACTTAGCTTATCAGGAAACTGTTGAATCATCAGCTGAATTATTGATTCAATTGATATCACCAAAGTTTAGCCTCTCTCGAATCTTGATTCTTCACACAATTTTTCTATATATGATGCTAACAACAAAAGTTCAGTCTGTTTCGAATCTTGATTCTTCTTTAAAAGTATCAAAGGTCAGCCACTCTCCTGGACATAGCTAACTGTATGATTTTGGCCCCTCCCAATTCCCAAAAGCAAAGATTACAAAAGGTGGTAGAATAGAACCTTTAGACAGAGAACATATATTCTACCCGATTAGCCACATCTCATAGCGATTCCCTTGCACCTCAGTTAAGCGTGCAATCCTGCGCCGACCACTCCCTCCTCTTTACCCGCCGCAGTCATCTATAAATAAGCACCGTTGGGTCATCACCATCATCCAACTCCAAGAACACAACAGCCTAGAGCAAGCTCAAGTGAAGTGAGCTGATCAGATCGATCAATCACAAATCCCCAAGAACAACAGCCTACTTGCTACCCACCAATTCGCTCGATCAGCAATGGCGGACAGAGTGATGAAGCTGGCGTCGCAGCGGGCGGTGGTGATCTTTGGGGCGAGCAACTGCTTCATGTGCCATGCAGTGAAGACGCTGTTCACAGAGCTGGGCGTGAGCTGGACGGTGCACGAGCTGGACAAGGACCCCCGCGGGAAGGACGTCGAGAGGGCGCTCGTTGGCATGGTCGGACGGAGCCCGCCCATCCCAGCCGTCTTCATCGGCGGCAGGCTTGTCGGCACCACCGACCAGGTCATGACACTGCACGTCGGTGGCCAGCTCGTGCCGCTCCTCCGCCAGGCCGGCGCCCTCTGGCTCTGAAGAGTCAAGGACAACAGTGGCTGATGCGTGCGTGCAGCTATGTGTGATCGCAGCCTCGAAATCGAGCTAAGCTAGTGATCATATAGTGCGTGCACTGCAGTGCAGCTACATAATTTTGGAAAGGTCATCAAACATATTAACGGTCATGATCTTTCAGTTGTACCTTTTGTTGTCATAAAAAGAGTAGAAAGGAAGCTTTGTAAGAGATAAGCATCCTGAGCAATATTAAAAGAGCTTATGCTTATTATCCTGTCGTTGCTTAACTAATTTGATGCTTTGCTTAATCTGGATGGCTGTTGTGCTAAGGCTGTAAGAGAATCCACGGTATATATAATGCTCCTCGGCAAATGGAGAATATAGTGTCATATCTGTTGGAATTATTAGAATTTATTAGACTTTTAGTTGTACCTCTCAATGTGCATCGAGACGTGAGACAGCAGGCCTTCGAAGTCCTGCCTCTTGCTGTACGGGAGAGAGACAATTAGGTTTTTAGAGAGCCCCCTAGCGCAACTGTTGAATCTTCCTTTATCGTGGCTGAGAACGACGGCTATTTCCCCAACGTCGATCCCCTCCTCGGCGATATAACGAATGGTGCACCAACATCTTCTTCCATCGCACTGTACGTCTTCTCTCTTTTGTTAGGGTTTTTCATCTCGTTTACTGCTTTTATCTATTGATGTGGATATTATCTTTGTTGTTATGTACTCAATTGCATGACTACTTACATCACTTTGCTACTTGATTCGGTTATCATCTCTATTATGATTAGCATGTTTTATCTACCGTCTTTCTGGTTTTTCTAGATCAAATTTAACAGGAAATTGCTCAAATATTCAACAAAATCGCTCGCACTTTTCTCAGGGTATAGTATATGGATAGCTTGGGGGTAGATGCATTGATACAGAAAGGAGAGATCTCGGTGTGTTGAGAACTTGAGATAGAGGCACCGGTCCAGTCAGTGATGGCACCAGGAACTGGCCGAGGCCTAGGCCGCCCTCGGGCAACCTTTATTTACTGTAGCACTATAGCTACAGAAATGCTAAAACCAAGGAAGGACTTGAGCCTTACACCCCATGCCACAGGCCGGGCTGCCTGAGGCACATCTCCGTCATTGGCGACCATAGGAACTAGCCAAGGCCCAGGCAGCCTCGGGCAACCTTTGTTTACTTACTGTAGTGCTGTAGCTACAATAAATTCTACAGTAAGGGAGGACTTGGGGCCCACGCCTCAGTCAAGTGAACTCGATATGTTACATATCATGCTCATGCATGGGACACATTCAAATCAAGACAAAAATGATGGTGAGCTCAAGGTCCTCCAAGTTCAATTTGCATTCCAACTCTGGTGCTTGGTTAACTAAGAACATCTCCAGCCGCGTCCCCAACAAGGCCCCCCAGACGACTTTTCGACCGCCGGCGTTAAAAAATCGGCCCAGTCGCGCCCCCAAGGGCCCAGTTTTCACCGGCTCGGGCCGAAACTGGCGCCGGCGGACCCAACCCGAACCCGGCGCACTGGGGGCGCTCGGGCGAATCGTTTTTGGCACGAAAGAGCCGCGGGCCAGCCGCGTCAGCGACACCGCCTCGTCTTCTCCCAACGCCTCGGTTTCCCGCGGGGAATCAATGGCAAGGCTGCCACCGGTCAGCTTTGCCATTGATTCCTCACGGGCGGCGCGTCACGGGACGGCGCGCCGACGCCTCCCCTCCCTCGGACGCGTACACACGGACGTGGCGCGGCTATATATGGCCTCGCTCGCCTCTGATGAGCGCCACCTCTCCCGAGCGCCACCGCCGAGCTCCTCTCCCCCAGCCCTCCCTCTCCCGTGAGCCGCCGCTCAGCCCCTCCATCTCCCTCCCCTTTTCCGATGGCCGAGCGTTTCCCCGGAGACGAGGCGGCGGCCAACGGCTTCGGCCGCCGTTCGCTCCGCGAATAGGAGTCGTGGCTCCTGTTCCAGGCGAATATGCCGGCGCCGCCGGACATGCGCGCCGGGCCGATGGGCTGGAGGCTCAGCAACAGGGGAGTGCCCATTCCCCCATTGCCCGACATCGTGGCCAAACCCTCCTACTTTGCCGACGAGGTCGAGATCGTGCGCGCCTCCCTTATCGACGCCGAGCTCTCCCTCCCCCAGTACGCCGCCGACAACCACGCGGCTTGGGCAGCGTACTTCGAGCGCCGCCAGCAGCAGCGACTGACGTCCACCAACGGTGTGCCGGTGGTCGGCAGCCTGAAGAACAGCGAGGGGTGCCACCTGTGGTGGGGCGCCCCCGGCCACACACTTGAGGGTGTGGTGACGCACCTCGAGGGTGGCAACAACCCGCCGTTGGCGTACCCCCCGCCGAGGGAGGCCGCCCCGGCGCACCGCCGACGCGACAGGCAATGGGCGCCAAGGAGGTTCGGCTCCTCCTCTTCTTCCTCGTCGCACTCTTCCTCCCAATCCTCCGGCACTCCGACGCTGCTCGGCGTCAAGGCCGAGCCCGCAGCGGAGACGCCGCTCGGCCGGCGCACTCGCAGGGCCGGCATCGTCATCAGCGAGGGCGGCCGGCGCGCCTCCTCGTCGGCTCCTCCTCCGCGCTTCGTCAAGCCGAAGACGGAGTCGGGGCTCGCGCCGGGGAAGACGAAGCCGGGTCTCCCCGCCGTGAAAATGGAGCACGGCGAGGTCGAGCTCGACGACGACGTGGCCCTTGAATGGGCACGCCAAGACTCCCTGAAGATGGCGAGGGAGCGCCAGTGCGCCGCCCTACGGCGCTTCGTGCAGCGCCGCCGAGGCCGCGACGAAGAGGAGTCGTCATCATCGACGACAGCGACGACGACGACGACGCGCCGCCGCCTCCACCAGCCGGGGAGGGGTCCAGCAGGGGCGCCCGAGTCAAGGAGGAGAAGGCCGACGATGGCGGCGACGACGGCGACTACTCGGCGTTCAGCCAGTTTTTTTAGATTAAGTTTATATATTTGCTACGTATGTAATGAAAATCCGCGAACATGTCTAATATATGCCCAAGTTTGCCAAAATTTGTCATGTTTAGCCAAACTTTGCCTAAATTTGCTATATATTTTTATTTTTTAAACGCGCCTGGGGGCGGCCTTGGGGGCGGCGGTTGGGGGCCAACTCGCCCCAGGTCCATTTTTTGCGCCGGGTCACCCCAGGCGGCGATTTTAGGCGCCTCCTGAGGGCCAACGGCTGGAGATGCTCTAAGTCTCTAAAGAGCAAAACAAAGTCAAAAAAGAATGGGCAGGCAGGAGCTAGGGCAGAGGAACAAGAATGAAAAGGAGTTGGCCCGGCAAGGTGGGTCAGGGGGATCCTACTTTTGCCATGTCATCTGAAAAATCAAAATAGGTGGAAGTAGTATGCTTTTCAATTTGCAATAAGGTGAGGACATTTCCAACTCGGACCCCTAAAACTGACACGGTATTTATATGTAGATGCGTGGGACCGGTCATCCAACCATACCCACATATAGAATTTTAACAAACTGGACGATTGTCATGTAAACATGAGGAAATCAACTTAAGTTCAGACGTAATTTACATAAGACGAACGATATTTCGTATGTTCAACTAAAACCTAAAAAAACACATAAGCTATCTTGTAGTGTATGGTGACCTCGTACGTGTGGCCGGCCTGGTCGGCGGCACCTCCGCCACCGTCTGTGTCATCATAGTTGTTGTTGGAATGGTCCTTCCAGCGGTGGAAGGGTGCGGGGGAGCTGCGGCCCTGCTCGGTCGTGGCATGGCGCTTGTGGAGGAGTTGTTCCGCTTCCTCTTCGTCGTGCGAAGGGCCGTCGCGGCCAACACCGACCCTTGCCGGGGAGCCTTGCCCTTACCCCATGTCGTCGATAGCAGCGGTGTCGGTCTCGCTGAGAGACCACTCCTCACTGTACTTGGTGAGCTCCCCGTCAAGGCAGTGTAGTTGTCGCGCGACCGTCTTCATGGTGGTCAGCGACTGGCCATGGGCCCAGGCCAATGACTCGTCAGACTTGGTGAATGCTGAGTGGCGCACCGCTCCTGCCTAACTACCCTCTCCTTAGCCGACATGAGTGCCGTGGCGACGAGCATCCGTCACCGTCATGGCCACTGAGGTAGTGGAGGAGGCCCTCATGCACCTTTGCGATCACCGATGACACCTCCTCCTTGACGGCCTTTGATGTAGGGGGAACCCTAGGGCCCAATCTTTCACGATTTGGAGGGGGGTTCCCGAAGAACACCATGAACACACGAGGGAAAACACGAGGGGAAACGAAAGGAAACACTCAAATCAACGAGCAATGGTTACACATGTGCTAGATCCACATACACATGAAGAGATACACGATCCAAATCCAACAAAGGAGGATACAAAAGGTAGCTAGTTCATCCCAATCCGTGAGGAGTTGAGGTCTTGAATCCGAGATGGATCTTCCCAAGTAAGGGTTGATGTCTACTACGCAACTTTATTCTTATAGACTTGTGTTGGGCCTCCAAGCGCAGAGATTTATAGGACAGTATTAATTTCCCCCACGCGGAAGGCCGTGGAGGGATGTGGATCTTCCCTCACAAGCAGTTGGGGGATAGAGCTCTCTCCAAATCAACGCCCTCATCCTCAAAATATGAAGGCTCGCTGCTCCATTTGGAGCGCCCTCATAAATTATGGCAATCAGGAGTTGGATGACGACAGTGCTAGAGCGGTCTTTTCCATAAAAATATCATATCAACGGTCATTATGTTGATTGACGTTATGTAATGACTTTGCTAGAGTTGCTCTTAGAAAATTGATAAATAGACTGGCGGTGCTACAACGTGCACGCGATGACTGCTACAGGTGTGTATTGAGTTTCCATTTAAAAATTTACAAACGCTGCGGTGCTACAACTTGCACGCAATGGTCAGTTTTGTATCAAACTAACAAAAGTACTCCCTTCATCTGGAATTACTTGTCGCAGAAATGAATGTTTATCCATTTCCGCGACAAGTAATTCCGGACTGAGGGAGTATGTGTGTCTGGTCAACGAACTTGTCCTTGTTTTTCAAATACGGTCATTCCTCCTGTATCCCATGCTTCCATGGAGCGCTAGTGTGGCACTGACCCACATGTCAGTGAGGGGGGAGGCGTTGCGCGCTGACTTTTTTCCCCTTTACAAAAAGATGCTTGTTGATTTGAGTCGATATTTTCCCTTTGCAAAAAGATGCTTGCTGAATTGATTTAAATCGAGTGGTTGGGAGCATCACTTTGGGGGCGTACTAGGTAGGGGCCGGGTACTGGTAGCAGACTAGAAGTAGCACATATTCGCGTTTATCCATCCATCCATCCATCCATCCTATCGTGTTCATCCGCCCGCAGGTACTGTGGCGCGCCGACGGGGTGCCATGCGATGAGATGAGATGCGAGCCATGCATATCGACAGGAATCCTCGTCGATCTGTACATGCATGTTCCGCCGGCCGGGTGAGCCGACATGCATGGGTCGATCCATTGGAATCACATTCAGTTTTGCTGTGCTTTGCACGTGTGCAGCTAGGCAGATGAGATGAGATGAGAAATGCTCGCGGCCGGGGCCGAAAGCTGAAGGATGATGCGGCCAACGCAACAAATTCGAGCATTTCCTCCTGGTGGAAGGGAAGAGGTCGGCCGGATCAGAGCGATTCGAAAAAGAAGGCGGGCCAAGATCGATGTGCACGGATTTTCTTTTTTCCAGATGATGCGCGCGGATATTCGGGCGCTCTCGGCGGCGGGGGAGTCCCTAGCTTTTTTTTTTCGAGACACTCTCGCCAAGCTTTATTCAAAAGTCTGAAATATTTACAGGTAAAAACAACAATTCCCTGGGCTGGCCTAACCACACATGCCTGTCAAAATCGAGAGTTAAAACATGCTTAGCGAGATTGTGAGTCTCGAAATTCGAGCTCCTAAATTCGTGAACGACATTACAAACCGAAAAACTCCGTGAGCGTTCTATAATTTCATGTACTATGTCCCCATACTCCGTCGCTGAATTCTGCTTGATGTCGTTCACCACTGTCTTGCAATCCGTCGCAATCTGAATTTGATTGACATATAAGTCTTCTGCAATTGCTTGTCCTTCACGAACTGCCAGAGCTTCCAATGTGGTCGGATCTGAAATAAACCTGAGTTTGATCGCGGAAGCTCCCAAAAAAGCTCCATCTTGATCTCTACACACCACCGCCACCGCTCCATGATCACCTGCTCTTCCTACTACTGCATCTGCATTTATTTTGGTCAGTCCTTCTGGTGGTGGAAGCCACCCCGATGGCTGAATAACAGGGACCTTGATCAACTTCGGCGCCTTCTTCTCTATGAACTCAAGATCATTCAGAAAAAAGTTGATAAAAGAATGTGTGGAAAAAGGAGTTTGATAAATATCTTCATGGATCACTTTTCTCCTAGCTCGCCAAATCGCCCACAATGTCACCACCATGCGGGTGAATTCTTCATGCTCCAGCTTGTCATACAACGTGAAGACCCAATTCTTCGCGTTCATCGTCAGGTTATCATACATGCAATCCACTGTCTCTTCAGAAGATAAAGACCACACACTTCTTGCCATTGGACAGTCTATTGGAGCATGTTTCCATGAGTCAGGTGCAGATCCGTGTTGTGGTCATATTACGGTGGTGTAAAACATCCAGCGTTGGAAGAGACTCGTGGCACAACCTCCATAAGAAAATCTTTAGCTTGGAAGGCACTCTCAAACTCCACAAAGACGTCCAAGCCTTCTCCTCTACCGTTATGTTTGAACGGCCGCCGACTTGCTCCAGGAGTGCCTCTTGCGGGGGAGTCCCTAGCTGACGCTCGCAAGCGTCAATCTGACGTGCTTTCGCGCAGGGTGCGGTCTTAATGGGCCAGCCCATTCGGTGGCGTTCATATCTAGTCGCTACTAAAATTCTAAAAAAAAAGAGAACGCATTCTTGAGGAATCGAACTCTACACCGCACGATAGAAACTAATTGTTCCCTACCATATTTAAGTACTGGATACAGAGGTAGATAAAATAGTAGATAAAAGAAAAATCGAAATTTTAACCATTTAATATTTTTAAATATACATTTAATATCTTTTGATGTATGATGAACAATAGTTAAATACACATTGAATGCATTTTTATGTAGGTTGAACAATATATATATATTGAACTTTTTTGATATACACTGAACAATTTTTAACACAATGAACATTTCTTTTATGTACGTTGAACAATATTTAAATACACACTGAACAATTTTTGTGATATACGCTGAACAATTTTTGCATTGTGAACAAATTTCGAAAAAGTGAACAGAATTTGATAACCGTGAACAATTTCTGAAATCATGAACAGAAACTGGAATTTCTAATATTTTTTGAAAACAAAGGTTAAAAAATGAGAAAAGGTAGAAGAAAGGGGGAAAAGAAAGAAATAGGAACAGAAACAAAAGAGGAAAAAGGACAAAAATAAAAAAGGAAACAGGAAAAACCGGAAAACTGGCAAAAGACAAAAAAGCAGCAAAAAACCGGTTGAGGGAACCTTCCAGAAGGTTCCCAAAACCGGTTTGCCTCGTAGTGCTATTAACGCAGGCAGTGGGCCGGCCCGTTTCGCGGCGCTCGCTCGCCCGCTTCAGCGGAAACGCGGTAGTTCGACGCACGCGCACGTCAAATAGGGGGAGCTCCTATTGGGCGCCACAGGCGCCAGAAGTCGTCCCTGGCGCCTACTACACCGCCGAGTTGGGCCGGCCCAACTAACGTGTACAACATCGAAAAATCATAGCGTGCGTTCAAAAAATAGCAAAGATAAATGCTCTGGACAGGTTTCGAACTCATGTAGTTCCTGTAACAGACGAGTTCTGCTAGCCACTCGAACTGCTTGCCAATAGTGTTAAGTAACAGTGCAAAATTATCTGATAACAAAACTGCCTCGCTATTTTATTGCAAAAACTGTACCAATTAATATTTTCTGAATTATTTGACAAAAAAATATCATGAATTTGAAAAGGTTCATAGATTTCGAACAAAGTTCGTCAATTTTCAAGAAAAGTTCACAAACTTGGAAAAACTTTCATCATTTTTCTAACAAAAAGTTCATCGATTTTGAAAAAGTTCATCAAATTTGAAAAAAGTTAATTGAAATTGAAAAAAGTTCATGGATTTTCAAAAGTAGTTCATCAATTTTCAAGAAAAACTCAAAGAATTGAAAAAAGTTCATCAATTTTCAAACAAAAAGTTTATCAAATTTGAAAAAAGTTCATCGAAATTGAAAAAGTTCACGGATTTTCAAAAACAAAATACAATTTTCTAGAAAATTCACAAACTTAAAAAGAATTTCATCGAAATTTAAAAAAGTTCATGAATAGTTCATGAATTTTCGAAGAAAGTTCATCGATTTTTTTTTAAAGTTCATTGAACTGGAAAAAACAAGTTCATGAATTTTTTAGAAAAGTTCACAAAAATTGAAAACAGGACATGCATTTTTTAAAAACGTCCATATTTTGAAGAAAAAGTTCACCGATTTGCAATCACGCATTTAAAACAGAAAAAAGAAAAAACAGAAAACGAAAAATGAAAAAGAAAAAAGGAAGAAAAAAAGAAAAAGGGAAAAGTGAAAAGAAAGAATAAGAAAGGTAGAAAGTTCATTTCTAACGGAACCGGGTCGGGTGGCGTGGTGGTTGCACAAGTAATTTGCTCGCGGTCCCTAAAAAAAAGTAATTTGCTCGCGGAGGTCGTCGGTTCGAATCAAGACTAACACAGTTCGCTTTGGGGTTTTCTTTTTAAAACACAGAAGAATAGATGGGCCGGCCCAGCTGACGCGCCCTGCAGGCGCCGGTTTGCAGAAACAACAGTAACCGGCGCCTGCAGCGCTAAATAGGGTTTGTATCACACGCAGACGCTACATCTTTTAAATTGTTTTACAAATCAGTCCGGTCTTGGAGACCGCCGGCCACTGTTCGACGAAATCACTAATTAAGGAGTACTTCTTGCGAAGATCACTCCAACTTTCCCAGGTTGCGGTGCGCCACTTGTCGCAACCTGGGAGTTTTCCCTTTTTTCGTAGATCTGTTTATTCAAAATGTTTTATCTCTTAAACCGTGAGTCCAAATCTCTAACCGCTTTCGCCATTGGATTCCTCGCATCAAGATCTTCAAAACTAGATCCCATGTTGATAGGTTTTGACGAACTTTTTTTCACAAAAAAACGGACGAAAAAAACCGACGAAAAAACCGAACCGGGAACACGGTTTTTTCCCTTTTCGAAAGAGCACGCCCGTGCCTCTGATGAAATCACAACCGTGCCTCTCGCGGGAACAAAACCGTGCCTCTCACGAAAGAAAAAAACAGAAAACGCGTTTTTTTTTTCCTTTTCCAAAAGAGGCACGGCCGTGCCTCCCGCGAAAGCACAACCGTGCCTCTGGCGGAAGCAAAACCGTGCCTCTCGCAAAAGAAAAAAAGAAAAAATGTTTTTATCCTTTCAGAAAAAGGCACGCCCATGCCTCTCACGAAAGCACAACCGTGCCTCTGACGAAAGCAAAACCGTGCCTCTGTGAAAGAAAAAAAACAAAAAACGCGTTTTTTCCCTTTCCGAAAGAGGCACGCCCGTGCCTCTCGCGAAAGCACAACCATGCCTCTGACGGAAGCAAAAACCGTGCCTCTCGCGAAAGAAAAAAAACAAAAAACACTTTTTTTCCCTTTCTGAAAGAGGCACGCCCATGCCTCTCGCGAAAGCACAACCGTGCCTCTCGCGGAAGCAAAACCGTGCCTATCACGAAAAAAACAAAAAAACACATTTTTTTTTCGTTTCCAAGAGGCACGGCCGTGCCTCTCGCGAAAACAAAATCGTGACTCTCGCGAAGAAGATTTTTTTTGAAAAAAAAATTTTGGTCGAGAAGCTAGGGAAGACCGGTAAAAAACCAAAATATCAAAAAAAACCAAAAAAAAACCTTTTAAAAAGCCGAAAACGCGTGCGTAAAAATTAAAAAAACAAAACCCGGAGGAAGCGTCCAGAGCGCGACACGTGGCGAATGGCTGTGAGCGCGCCAAGTGACGCTGATCGTTGCGAGGCTTTCCAAGGAGCGCTCGTTAATTAGTTGCTCCCACTGTTCGAGGAGAAAAGGAGATACGAAATGCATGGGCTGTTATTGGGCTCAACAAGTAAGTCGCTGGGCCTGGCGCGCGCCCGGCGGTGGACGCATGCGTACGCGTTGGTGGGAGAGAGTCAGAGAGATCGAGTGGGTGCGTGTGCGGCTCGGGCGACCCGGGCGGCGCCCACGCCCGCCAACTCCCGCCCGGTCGGTCGGTACAAACGTACGTGCGTGCCGTCGCCCTCGTCGGAGCGACCGCGACTCGTAGGCCGCTCCACTGCGGGTACTTGGCGCGTCCCCGTCGCCCAAGGCCCCACTCCGTCGCGTCGTGCAGCGCAGCGGCTGGCTGACAGGTCCCGATGAGTTGCTGCACCTTGCACCGGTTTGTTGGGATGGCGACTCCGTCCCGGTCCCGTCGCCCTGTTGCACCAGCCGCATACGTCTGCGTGCCTTGACCTGAGCCCCTCAAACGCACTTGCGCCTCGTACTCGGATCACCTGCTTCTGCAGGCCCCTTACGGTTACCGATACGGAACAACCTGCCTAGTACTCCCTCTGTTCCTAAATGTAAATCTTTTTAAGATTCCACTATAAACTACATACGGATGTATATAGACATAGTTTAGAGTGTAGATTCACTTATTTTGCTTTGTTTGTAGTTCATAGTGAAATCTCTAAAAAGACTTATACTCCCTCCGTAAACTAATATAAGAGCGTTTAAAATACTAAAATAGTGATCTAAACGCTCTTATATTAGTTCACCGAGGGAGTATTTAGGAACGGAGGGAATAGTATCTGACGGCACGTACGTGGTGCATGCGCGTGGCATGCTCAAAACTCTGTGCGCACGCACGCTCGCACTGCTCCTGCACCTCACGCCCAGCAAAAGAAGAGTTCGTTTCTTTCTTCGGGGGAACGAAACGATATGACAAGAGCCGGCCGACGACGGAGACGGATATCGTCGTCGACATCGATGCGGCCGAGCACAAGCTCCACACCTCACTTCTCGATAAGATTTTGAGATTTCCTTGGAAACTTAAACTACAGTTGAATAGTGTTTCCCTAACCACGCGAATCACGCATGGCCATGCATGCAGGTTACGACTAGTACCGGCCGGCCGGCTCCTTTGTCTTGGCCAATCAACGACTGTCGCCACCACAATAAACTAAAGATACGTGAGAAGATCTACTACTCCATGTAGTAAAATGGATGCATATTTTGGCTGTCAATGCTACCCCATGAACTGCATACATAGACATCGTTGCATCGTGCATGTCCGACCGAGTCAAAAGAGAAAACTTGTGCCACCTGCCATTGTACTGAGTTATTGTCACGGCAGGCGCCGTTGCGCCGATCCACGGCCACGCTGCCGGCAACACACGCAGTTGAGCGGCAACAACTTAAGGGAAAAAGGTAATTTATGTTTACATCGGATTAGTTCGTGCCTCTAATAAAAACTATAAAAGTATAATCATACAAACATCTTGATCCAAACACAAACGTGAAGAGGAAGAGGAAGAGAGTCGAATCATCAGTTATAAAGTTTCCAAATATTTATTTGTGCTTGTGTATACATGAAGAGGAAGAGAGCCGAATCGATTCACAAATTTTCCAAACAAGTTGATTCAGGTTCTCAACCATCGAAACATGATGCTGCTGTGCAATCTTGTGAAGCGAACCAACCTAATCCTAACTGAGGTTAAAGACTTCCATTGATGCCGCCATGAGGTAAGCAATAATTATTTAATTCAAACATTTAGAACTTCTTAATACATTATATCTAATAATTATTCTCTGTTGATTGCATGAGGTGGTTAATGTTTCAAGCATCTCTTTTTAGAGGAAATGGTGAATAACAGGATGCCAAGAACCAAGGTAATAACCGGACCTTAATTTAATTGATATGCAAGCTCCTAATAAGAAATTATGCAACTAACAAAATTTTATAGATTACCTCGTGTCGTTGTTGTCTATCTATCAGTGCTTAGATTTGCATCTCTTTTTCCTCTTATCACAGTAACATGTTGGTTAATTCTGTTAAGAAATTAGTGGAAAGCGGGTTAACCTAAGGAGAAAAAATCTCTTATGCCATTGTCTTTGCCCCCCCCCCCCCTATAGTCAAAACCTAGCTCCGTCCCTGGCAATGGCATCAAGCAAGACATCCAGCCGCTTCACCGTTTTGTGTATGATTTAATTTTCTAGGGAAGCGCGTTCGGGACGACCACCGACGAAACGCCGGAACGCCACCAGTTCTTTTCCTGACGGGAACATCATCATCAGTCCACAGCGCAAATCTCGATCGCTAATGACCAACAGAGGCCGAGCTCCATGGAGCTTCGTTTCAACATATCATTCTCTACACCACGAAAAATTTCGATATTTTTAACGAAGATACATACAGTTGTAATATTATATATGTGCAAAATTTTATAATTCAGGCTTGTCGTAAAAAAGAAGACAAATATGTATTTCCAAATGGGCCGACTTTTCTTTTTGTTGGGCCATAATTTTGACTTTTTTTGTACAACATACAAATCATAATATGTTCAAATGGTTTTAACACGTTTGTGCGGGAAGCATATAAGTTTCTATGGAATTTTATTCAATTTTTTTGAAACTTTTGAATATAAATTTCTCTTTAGTAAAAAGCAGGCCCATGAAGCTTGGCCTCCAAAAAATGCAACTAAGGAAGGAGGGTCACCTGGGGTGGGTTGAGAGCGCGCCACTTGGGCGCTCTTAGCTGTCCCGTGTCGCGCTCTGGACGTCCCCTCCAGGTGTTTTTTATTATTATTTCGCACGCGTTTTGGCCATTTAGATGGTTTTTTCAGGTTTTCACTGTCTTTCTTAGCTTTCGGACAGAAAAAATGAAAAAAAATGCGCGAAAAAAATGCTCTTTTTCTACTGCGAGAGGCATGAATTTGCTTATGCGAAAGAAACGGCCGTGCTCTAGGAAATGAGAAAAATGACGCATTTTCAAAAAAAATGCCTTCCGCGAGAGGCTTGGTTTTGCTTCCGCGAGAGATACGTCCATGCCTCTTGAAAATGAAAAAAAAATATGTTTTCTTTTTTCTTCACAAGAGCCACGGTTTTGCTTCCGCGAGAGCCACGGTCATGCCTTTCGGAAACGGACAAATAAACATGTTTTCTTTCTTTTTCCTTCCGTGAGAGGCACGGTTTTGCTTTCGCGACAGGCACGGCCGTGCATCTCGGAAATAGACAAAACACGCGTTTTTTCAAAAAAAAATCTACCGCGACGTGCCTCTCGGAAACAGCTTTCGAAAAAGAAAAGAAACATGCTCCCGGTGTGGTTATTTCGTAAAAAAATGTTCGTCAAAACATATCAACATAAGACCTGGTTGCGACAAGTGACACACATGCAGGCGCCATTTTTCGCAACCTGGGTTACGGTGTCCCAAAATTTGGGGTACTAACCTAGTCGGCCCGTAGTCCTCAGATGGACGGTAGGCCCTCATTCTCTTCAAGGTGGACTATGGTAGCTACATGCTACGTCTCTATCGTATCTACTTTTCCAAACTCTTTTGCTCTTATTTTGGACTTTAATGTGCATGGTTTGAATGGAACTAACCCGGACTGACGTTGTTTTCAGCAGAATTGCGATGGTGTTATTTTTGTGTAGAAATAAAAGTTCTCGGATTGACCTGAAATTTACGGAGAATAATTCTGTAATATATAAAAACTACCGGCAAAAATACCAGAGGGGGGCTACCCAGGAGCCACAAACCCTGGGGGCGCGCCTACCCACCAGGGCGCGCCTCCCAGGCTTGTGGGGCCCCTGGAGCTCCGGCAACACTTAATCCAATTCCATGTATACCTATTTGCGGAGAAAAAACTCAGAGAGAAGGATTCATCGCGTTTTACAATACGTAGCCGCCGCCACCTCCCGTTCTACATCGGGAGGGCTGATCTGGAGTCTGTTCGGGGCTCCAGAGGGTGGAATCTGTCACCGTCGTCATCGTCAACCTTCCTCCATCACCAATTTCATGATGCTCACCGCTGGGAGTGAGTAATTCCATCATAGGCTTGCTAGACGGTGATGGGTTGGATGAGATTTATCATGTAATCGAGTTAGTTTGTTTGGGTTTGATCCCTAGTATTCACTATGTTCTGAGGTTAATATTGTTAGGACTTTGCTATGCTTAATGCTTGTCACTAGGGCCCGAGTGCCATGATTTCAGATATTAACCTATTATGTTTTCATGAATATATGTGTGTTCTTGATCTATCTTGCAAGTTGTAGACACCTTATGAGTTATGATCCGCATATCCCAAGGTGACAATTATTGAGATTCTTTCCGGTGATTACCGTTGTTTGAGGAGTTCATGTATTCACTAAGTGCTAATGCTTTGTTCCAGTTCTCTATTAAAACGAGGCATTAATATCCACTAGTTTCATTTTGGACTCCGCTGCCACGGGAGGGTAGGACAAAAGATGCCATGCAAGTTCTTTTCCATAAGCACGTATGACTATATACGGAATACATGCCTCCGTTATATTGATGAATTGGAGCTAGTTCTGTGTCGCCCTAGGTTATGACTGCTACATGATGAATATTATCCAACACCTTTATACATCGCTGATCCAATTCCTACGACCTTTTCACATATTGATCATTGCTAAGTTACTTTCATTGATGATGTTACAGTTACTACAAAACTGGTACTTCTACTTTTGACACTGTTACCGTTACTATCACACAACTTTGCTACTAAACACTTTGCTGCAGATATTAAGTTTTTCAGGTGTGGTTGAATTGACAGCTCAACTGCTAATACCTGTGAATATTCTTTGGCTCCCCTGGTGTCGAATTAATAAATTTGGGTTGAATAATCTACCCTAAAAAACGATTGTGATCCCCTATACTTGTGGGTTATCACTACACAGTGGATGAAGACTGCGCATGCTGAAGACTTGACATACATCCAAGGCACCCCTTGCAACCTCCATATGCGCCCCTGAATACCGACCATGTAACCCTAAATTCCCTACCTAGCGTGTATATAAGCCACATGTATAGGGGATCACAACAGTTTTTGATGGTAGAGTATTCAACCCAAATTTATTGATTCGACACAAGGGGAGCCAAAGAATATTCTCAAGTATTAACAGTTGAGTTCTTAATTCAACCACACCTAAAAGACTTAATATCTGCATCAAAGTAGTATGGAAGTAACGGTAACGGTGACAAAAAATAACAGTAGCAGTTTTTGTAGCAATCATAACAGTGAAAACGGAAAAGTAACTAAGCAAAGATCAATACGTGAAAAGCTCGTAGGCAATGGAACAATGATGGATAATTATGTCGGATGCGATTCCTCATGCAATAGTTATAACATAGGATGACACAGAACTAGCTCCAGTTCATCAATGTAATGTAGGCATGTATTCCGAATATAGTCATACGTTCTTATAGAAAAGAACTTGCATGACATCTTTTGTCCTACCCTCCCGTGGCAGCGGGGTCCTATTGGAAACTAAGGGATATTAAGGCTTCCTTTTAATAGAGTACCGGACCAAAGCATTAACACTTAGTGAATACATGAACTCCTCAAACTATGGTCATCACTGTGAGTGGTCTCGATTATTATCACTTCGGGGCTGTCGGATCATAACACATAGTAGGTGACTATTGACTTGCAAGATAGGATCAGGAACTCACATATATTCATGAAAACATAATAGGTTCAGATCTGAAATCATGGCACTCGGGCCCTAGTGACAAGCATTAAGCATAACAAAGTCATAGCAACATCAATCTTAGAACATAATGGATACTAGGGATCAAACCCTAACAAAACTAACTCGATTACATGGTAAATCTCACCCAACCCATCACCGTCCAGCAAGCCTACGATGGGATTACTCACGCACGGCGGTGAGCATCATGAAATTGGTGATGGAGGATGGTTGATGATGATGATGACGATGGATTCCCCTCTCCGGAGCCCCGAACGGACTCCAAATCAGCCCTCTCGAGGAAGATTAGGGCTTGACGGCGGCTCCGTATCGTAAAACGCGATGAATCCTTCTCTCTGATTTTTTTCTCCCCTAAAGTGAATATATGGAGTTGGGGTTGAGGTCGGTGGAGTCCCAGGGGGCCCATGAGGCAGGGGGCGCGCCCCAGGGGGGCGTCCTGCACCCTCGTGGACAGGGTGTGGGGCCCCTAATGCTGATTCTTTCGCCAATATTTTTGATTAATTCCAAAACGCGTCTCCGTGGATTTTCAGGTGATTCCGAGAACTTTTATTTCTGCGAAAAAATAACACCATGGCAATTTTGATGAAAACAGCGCCAGTCCGGGTTAGTTCCATTCAAATCATGCAGGTTAGAGTCCAAAAGAAGGGCAAAAGTGTATGGAAAAGTAGATACGTTGGAGACGTATCTAGGGTTTAGCCCGTAAATGGGACTGAATCACAATTACATTCATCTAGCCCTAGGGTTAGAATACAACTTACGATCACGAGGTTGATCAAGCTTGTACTCAATACTTCTCCATCAATATAAACAAGAGCAGGACGTAGGATTTTCCCTCCATCAAGAGGGTCCGAACCTGGGTAAATATCGTTTCCCTTGTTCTCGTTACTACCGATCTGAGATCCACAGCTCAGCACCCCCTACCCCGAGGTTTGCCGGTTTTTACACCGACAGTAGGCAGGTAAGAGTGACCTTTGCAGAGAGTGATTCCATGAAAACATTTTGCAAGCACTTGAAACTTTTTTCAATATTTGTCACACACAAAAAATCATTTTTTGTTTTATTTTATTTTACAGTTCACCAAGCTCATTTGATCTCGGGAGTAGAAGGACACTTCCGTAAATATACCATGCTTCGTAATTTTTAGGGCATCACGGTCTCCCTAATTTTTATGGCATCAAAAATCAATTGAGGTTTTCATTTCGGATTTGGGTCACCCAATTTTTACTGGGTCAACAATTTCTCAAAGACCTCTTCTATTAAATTTTGTTTATTCACTATCCTCTCTTATTTCGAAACTCTCCCATTTGATTGAAGTATTTGATTCTTTATTTGGAGCATGAGGGGCAGCTCTACAACTTCTGCCCCACCGGTGGGGGCGACGAGATGTCGCCACCTACAGAGTGGTGTTCCTCAGACGACTTTCTCTCCGCTATGCACTCCAACGACGATGCAGTGGCCTAGCATGCAGACCGCCATTGAAGTGTCTTGGTAGAAGGAGAGGAGCTACACCACCGACCTTGGTCTGACACTAAATTATCTTTAGTTTTAATGAAGTTGCATCGAATTATTTTCGGTTTCAATTAATTTCGACCGAGTTTTACTAAATTTATTTAACGGTTGTTGCATTGAGTGAGAGGGAAGAGTGGTGGTTAAGGAGGGCGCAGGGCCGGCCCAACCAAATATTAGGCCTGGTGAGAATCAAAATAAATATAATCCTTTACACTAAACTATAGTAATTATTTATAAGTAGTTTACGGTGAAATCACAATTATAGGTAATACATCTTTCGTTTGAAATTAGTTATCGTTTAAACGGATGTATCTAGCATTGAAACCAATGCACAATACATCCTTTTGAGTGACAACTAATTCTGGACGGAGAGAGTACACTAGACTAAATTACACTATATTTTTAAAAAAGTATATACCTTAAAAGTAACTAAGTCAAATTCACTTAAATGTTTGGAGATATAAAATATAAAATTACATTTTTCTTAGATTAATTTTGTGACTATTGCATGAATATAGTGTTTTTTTATGTGTATTATTTGAAAAAGGCACAGTTTTTATTTTCAGGTTGCGGTCTTATTATAAATCTCTATAGAGTATGGTATACAAAATATCTTGATAGCAGTCTTTCACTAGATGTACGCAAATAGAAAATTCTATATTATACAAGATGTTCACGAGGAGCCTGTCACTTAATCATATTTTTTTTGCAAAAATCCTGTTACTTAATCATTGACACACTACTTCATCACTTATGGTCAAATGTGTCAGCACATATTATACTCCTCCGTCCCATAATATAACAACGTATTTTACACTTGTGTGGTATTAAAAACACTCTTATATTATGGGACGAAAAAAGTTTGTATCTAAATAAGATCTTATTTGAATGCACATGCAAATCATCCACGTCGTCAAGCGCATGTAACAAATCCACTTTTCACATTGCACTTTCAATCACATGCAATCCCTTCACATCATCAAGCGTGGCATGCAACCATTCCATTTCTCATTTTCTACAGCATGCAAGGCCTCCACATCATCAATACAAAGCTATCCACATCTTTCAATGTATGCAACAGTCCATTTTTTACTCTCCATTGCCCGCTACTCCCTCCGTTCGGAATTACTCGTCCAAAAAATGAATGTATCTAGATGTATTTTAGTTGTAGATACATTCATTTTTGTGACAAGTAATTCTAAACGGAGGGAATACATGCAAGCCCCATCATCAAGCACGCATTTAACCATCCTACTTTCCAATTTCTACTTTCTACCACATGCAAGTCCTCCATATTATTAGTTTATTCTTTAGTATCGAATAATCAAAGTAGAATTTCACAAGACAATATAACATGCATCCACCCTCCGTTTACGTCTAGGTTTTCTACCGTCATATGGTGAGAATGTAACACATTATTGTTCTCATATATTTTATGTTTATTTTTGGTAACTTCATTGATGTAAATTCCACATCAACGTGCTGGCCTTGTCTAGTATAGTATGGCAGGGTTCGGGGCAGGCTTCATTTTGCCACATCATCGCTAAAAAGTTTATCAGAAGCAGTCGGTGTACGCTTCACCTTTCAGTTCCATCCAGCGGGAGATTCGTCCGCTCGATCGACGGCCAAAATATGGAACGGGGCCAGGATAGGATATCGCTAGAGGCAAGATAGAGCATCGCTTTCGGGGTAGGGGCCGGGCGGGCACAAAAACATATTCGCGGCATCGTATCCTGTTCATTCGCAGGTACTGTGGCGCGTCCGTCGACGGGGCCTGGATTTGGATGCATGCATGCATCATGCATGTACGTGACGTGGCTCCCCCTCGGTGGAATCGGAGGGTGTATCCACTTATGCGAACGACGGAGCTGAGTCCATCCAGGATATGGACTGATTCCGCCAGACGGACGTGTGGCGGCGCCGGCTGCCACGCGAGCCGGTGGGGGAATAATTGGTGGTGACCGCAAACGCGCATCGCGCATGCGCACAGCGTGAGATCGTTATCTGAGATGCTCGCCGGGCCGAAAGTCGGACGTTGTGGCCAACACAGATTCGCGCGCGCATTTTCTCATGGTGGAATGGAAGAGGTCGGCCGGATCAGCTCTGCTCCCTGGAACCTCGTAGGCAGGAGCACCTAGTTACTAGCGTCTCTTGCACCTGCCGTCATGATTCAAGACGCCACGATCGGTACGGATTCTTGCGCCATGGTCGACCGGCGCTCCGTTTTGGCGAGGCGGAAGGCCGGCGAACCAGAGCGCGGGGCATCATTCGGAGGCGTGGCAGTAGCAGTAGAGCCAGAGAGCGCGCCCAAAGAGGCAAAGACCTAACCACCCTGTGGTGATAGATGGATGGATGATGCGTCGAGATCGAGAGGGAAGGAACGCGCGCGTGTGCGGCCGGAGTGACCCGGGCGGCGGCCACGGACGCCAACCCCCGGCCTGCCGGTGCACGCACGTCCCTCTCCGTCCGAGCGACCCACCGACGGCGACCCGCAGGAAGGGCGCGCGGGTGTTACCTGGCGCGTGGAGCGGCCGCAGCGCGTCGCCGTCGCCCAGGTCCTTTTCCGTTTGCGTTTCCGCGACGTGCAGCGGTTGGCTGGTTTGCACACTTTGCATCGTACGTACGTCTCGTGCGTGCCTTGGAGGGACCTGGCCAGCCATGGCCCATGACGACGGCGACTCGTCCAGTGCACCATAACCAGAGTCCCTGACACGCACTGCTTTTTTTGTAGGGGACCTGACACGCACTGCTGTCAGGTGTGTATGTAGTATGCCTGTGCCATATAATCTGCAGGGCCCTCTCGAGTTCGTGCTTGAGCCAGCCAGCCAGCTGTAGTTTCTGACGCGGCATGCACGTTCAGAACCCTGCGCGCGCACTGCTCCTACGCTACGCTGCACGGCTGTGCATACCGACACCACGATGGATGCACCCTGGGCTGGGGGCCAAGGAGCCTGCACCTGACGCGATGCACCTCATCGATCATGGGTGGCATTATTCGTATCACTGGAGTGCGTCCATTCCAGCCGCTCGATCGTTTTGAGTTCAATTTTAATTATCTGGGGTGGGGAACCGCGCGCCAGACCACAAAGCCGATGACGACCGACCGACGAAACGCCGGAACACCACCGGTTCTTTTCTTCCACGGACCAGGGGGACATCATCATCATCGTCTTCGATATGGCCGAGCGAGCACAGGCTCCACGGCGCGAACCTCGATAAGCTCCTCCTTGTTTCCAGTTGAATACAAGTATTTCCCACACGAATCACACCCATAGTATGCGATAATACTAGACGCACGGACCCTTACGGGGGTTTTACAAAATCTCGTTCTAACTAATCTCTCCCCACCCCTCCCCCATTTTCAGCTGGGGTGGGCACGATCGTTTCCTAATCTTAAATCCTATTGGTCCACAGGTGATAACCCGTTGAACCCGTAAAAGAACCCCCGCTGATGTAGCATTACTCCATAGTATGTATGGATGATTGGCCGTCTTTTGCCTCAGTCGAAGCCACCGCAATAAATTATGGATACATGACAAGATACGTATGTACTTCCTCCGTTTTTATTTACTCCGCATATTAGTTTTGGTCAAGTAAAACTTTCCAAACTTTGACAAAGTTTATAGACAAATAGATTAAATAACATATACAATAACAAATCAATACTATTAGATTCGTTGTTGAATGTACTTCCACATCATATAGATTTGTTATACTGAATATTTATATTCTTTTCTATAAATTTGGTCAAACTTTACAAAATTTGACTTCAATCAACTCTAATATGCGGAGTAAATAAAAACGGAGGAGTACGCCGTATCTATTTTGACTGTATAGGCTACGCCATCAACAACGTACGTACACATAAGGTGTTAACCAGAAAACCAACCTCTACCGCATGTCTGCCTGCCAATGTGAATTTGAAATTCATGGATGTTCCGAGAAGTTTCAACGCTGACATGCCACAAAACGGATTGTGCCATGTGTCGTGGAATTGTCACGTCAGATTTCCTAGTGAAATGACTTAGTCGTGGAGCCATCACAACTAGAAAGGTTAAAGGGGTTAATCGGGACAAAGGACACGAGGTTTATACTGGTTCGGCCCCTTACGGTGAAGATAAAAGCATACGATCCAGTTTTGAGTGGGATTGCTTATGTATCGATAATCAAGGAGCGAAATCGCTTGACCTAGCTCTCGATCTGATGTTACTTGCCCTGAACCGCCGCTGGGTCGTCCCTTTATATACAAAGGTCGACGCCCAGCGGCTCACAGAGTCCCGACTGGCTCATAAACAGTGTCCGGCTCGGTCTCTAACTATTCTTGCCTTACAATATAAGTCATGTACATATGGCGGTTTATCTCTACGGGCCTTGAGTCGCCTCTGGGCTTTGGGTCCTTAACTGAACCACCATCTTCAAGCTTGGTCTTGGGCTTCAAGCATACTCATAGGTATAACCCGGCCCCTCCTGGGTGGGTCATACCTAATAGTTAAATCCCCAACATTATGCCCCAGATTGATTTGAACCGGTTCATGTCAATCTTCAACACTTAAGAAAAATCTTCTGCTCTTTGCTTATGAAGTTTTTGTAGCCCGCCATGACGTCATCCTCTGGATCCGTGGTAACCCGCCATGACGTCACCTGCTATAAATGCGCGTTTTGTCCAACATATCTCAACGAATCTTTATCTTAATGACCATCCTGAAAATCGAGGTGTCGTTGCAGCTAGATAACTATGTCTTTGGCCTCCTTGTTTTTCGCGCCCACTTACCAGTCCGCCCTTATAAATAGGCACGACTAGGTGTCTTCTCATTCTCCCCTTCCTCATCTTCTTCCTCTCGCAACCCTACTGCCGCTCGAGCTCCGCCGCCGCTGCAACGCTCCTCGTCTTCCTCGACTTCGGCCGCTGCATCGACCTGAATTAGTCCAGAGAACGGCGGCGCCCCTCCGCAGTAGATCTGCTGTTGTAAGTCTCCTCCTTCCCGCACCTTAGATCTTCATTAGGGTTCACGGGTTCCTCTGTGTTCTTTGTAGTTCATCACAGTGTCTTCGTAGTTCTTCCATCGCGGCTTCATTTGATCCAAAAGTAGTATGTATCTTATGCGATAGTTGTTTCACGTCCATTTTTTATATTGGCAGATCCTTTTTTCTCGTAAAGAAGCCTCATTAGAACTCATGAACTCCTCTATACCACGTTTTTAGGTTTAGAATATTTTCATTTCTGAACAGCCGTTTGATCCAAAATAATAGTTGCGACCTGTGAAACTTGTTTATGCAACACTTAGGCAAAAACTTGTATCTGTTAGGTCCACCTAACCATGGTGACTCTTATCACCGGTTTAAAAAGGCAATGCTTGACTGAAAATCTTGACCGCCCATGGCGGATTAGATAACTTAACTGCTTACAGCGCTCATGGCGGCTCAAATAATCTGACATAATTAGCCTTATACCATTGGGCCCCGTATAAGCCGCCATCTTGAATATGCACTGCACTATTTTTCTCTGGCTTAAATTTGAACCGAAAATTTGTACTCTTTCTTAGGCTTTCATCACAATGGCACCCAAAGCACCCACTTCACGCAACTGGCTCAAGTCCATCGTCACAGACAGCACGCTTGAGGATTTTGTGAAGACCGGCTATCTGCCGAAGAAGGAAATTATGTCATATCACGCTCCTGATCCGACGGAGGAAATTCCTCATCCCAAAGCGGGGGAGGTCATCGTTTTTACTGATCATATGATCCAGGGTTTTTCACCACCCGACTCAAAAATCTTTCGGGACGTCCTACACTTCTTTGACCTCCGTCCTCAAGACATCAGACCCAATTCCGTGTCGAATATTTACAACTTTCAAGTGTTCAGCGAGGTGTACCTTGGAGAAGAACCCAGCTTGCTACTCTTTAGAGAGTTATTCTACTTGAACCGCCAGAATGAGTGTGCCAACGGACAAAGCTTAGAGCTTGGCGCTGTCTCATCCAACGCCGGAGAGATGTAACTTTTCCTTATGCCAACCCGCCAAGTCATCCCAAAGACTGGAACCAGACATGGTTCTATTGTCAAGACACTTCTCCTGCTGACGAAAATCCTCTGCCCGGCTTTCGTGCTCTGCGTCTGGAGTCCAAACATCCACTTCCGGATAAGATAATAGCTGCCAAACACAAGACGCTCGCCCACACCTTGGCTAAGATCAAGGCTCTTCTGGGTAACGGGCTAAATGGCATCGATTTAGTCCGGGTTTGGCTCGCCTGGGAGGTTATTCCATTGAGCCGCCGCCCCGGCCTGATGTACACCTACACAGGCAAGAAGGATGACCCTCTGCGACACAGTGTTGATGATTTACCTGACCACATCGTCAATGACATGACAAGGTCCCTCCTGAACGAGAGCCTAGCAGACTGCGGTAAAGTGGGCTTAAGCCCTTTCTGCGAAGCTAACCCGGCTCCAGCGGTAAGCCGCCCATCTGAAATAATTACCTTCATTCCTTGATGTTTTATCTGTACTCACACTTTGCTGATTTCCACAGGCGGGTGATTAACTCTGGAAGGTTAAATATGACCACGAAGCTGCGAAAAAGGCCAGGAAGGCCAAGAGAGCCACCAGGAAAGATGTTGCGAAGAAGAATGGCAAGAAGGCCACCGCCTCTGACTTGCTTCGGCTAGAAGATTCTTCTGAGTCGGAGGTAGCCCTTGACTCTCTTGGATCCTTTTTTAACCATCTTATTGACACCAATTATCAGCAGGAGGACACATAAACAAGTCATGGAAAGGATGAAGAGGTAACTATCATTTCCTCCGACTCCGAGCCTTTGCCAAGACCGAAACTCCGAAGAGTAACCCGGAAAGTAAGATTTTCACATCCCTTAGCTTATCACGATCCTCAATTTATTTTGAAGCGACAGATTCATGAGAGCCGGAGGCAGACCCGGACCAGCAAAGATGCGGAACTCTCCTCCGGCTTACCCAATACACCAAGGAAGCACCGGAATGAGGTCACCTCTGATTCAAATTTCTTTTATCCTTTGGCAGGTCTCACTCGTCAACCACTCAATTCTTCTGACTCAAATTATCAGGAAACCTCACCTTCCTCCTGAAGGAAATATGCCCTAGAGGCAATAATAAAGTTATTATTTATTGCCTTATTTCATGATAAATGTTTATTATTCATGCTAGAATTGTATTAACCGGAAACATAATGCATGTGTGAATACATAGACAAACATACTGTCACTAGTATGCGTCTACTTGACTAGCTCGTTAATCAAAGATGGTTAAGTTTCCTAACCATAGACA
This sequence comes from Triticum aestivum, assembly GCF_018294505.1. Taxonomy (NCBI): domain Eukaryota; kingdom Viridiplantae; phylum Streptophyta; class Magnoliopsida; order Poales; family Poaceae; genus Triticum; species Triticum aestivum. The sequence goes on from NC_057801.1 coordinate 765,140,628, forward strand.
TGAGTTGTCATTTGATTAATGGGATCACATCATTAAAAGAATGATGTGATTGACTTGACCCATTCCGTTAGCTTAGCACTTGATCGTTTAGTATGTTGCTATTGCTTTCTTCATGACTTATACATGTTCCTATGACTATGAGATTATGCAACTCCCGTTTATCGGAGGAACACTTTGTGTGCTACCAAACGTCACAACGTAACTGGGTGTTTATAAAGGAGCTCTACAGGTGTCTCTGAAGGTACATGTTGGGTTGGCGTATTTCGAGATTAGGATTTGTTACTCCGATTGTCGGAGAGGTATCTCTCGGCCCTCTCGGTAATGCACATCACTATAAGCCTTGCAAGCAATGTAGCTAATGAGTTAGTTACGGAATGATGCATTACGTAACGAGTAAAGAGACTTGCCGGTAACGAGATTGAACTAGGTATTGGATACCGACGATCGAATCTCGGGCAAGTAACATACCGATGACAAAGGGAACAACGTATGTTGTTATGCGGTTTGACCGATAAAGATCTTTGTAGAATATGTGGGAGCCAATATGAGCATCCAGGTTCCGCTATTGGTTATTGACCGGAAACATGTTTCGGTCATGTCTACATTGTTCTCGAACTCGTAGGGTCTGCACGCTTAAGGTTTCGATGACAGTTATATTATGAGTTTATGAGTTTTGATGTACCGAAGGAGTTCGGAGTCCCGGATGAGATCATGGACATGACGAGGAGTCTCGAAATGGTCGAGACGTAAAGATCGATATATTGGACGACTATATTCGGAGTTCGGAAAGGTTCCGAGTGATTCGGGTATTTTTCGGAGTACTGGAGAGTTACGGGAATTCGCCGGGGAGTATATGGGCCTTATTGGGCCATACGGGAATCGAGGAGAGAGGCCAAAAGGAAGGAGGCCTGCGCCCCCCCCCTCTGGTCCGAATTGGACAAGGGGCAGAGCCCCCTTTTCCTTCTTCCTCTCCCCCCCTTTCCCCTTCTCCTACTCCAACAAGGAAGGAGGGAGTCCTACTCTTGGTGGGAGTAGGACTCCCCTTGGCACGCCCCCTCCTAGGACGGCCGCCCCTCCCCCTTGCTCCTTTATATACGGGGGCAGGGGGCACCTCTAGACACAACAACAATTTATCTCTTGATCTCTTAGTCGTGTGCGGTGCCCCCCTCCACCATAGTCCTCGATAATATTGTAGCGGTGCTTAGGCGAAGCCCTGCGACGGTAGAACATCAAGATCGTCACCACGCCGTCGTGCTGACGGAACTCTCCCTCGACACTCGGCTGGATCGGAGTTCGAGGGACGTCATCGAGCTGAACGTGTGCTAGAACTCGGAGGTGTCGTAGTTTCGGTGCTTGATCGGTCGGTCCGTGAAGACGTATGACTACATCAACCGCGTTGTGCTAACACTTCCGCTTACGGTCTACGAGGGTACGTGGAAAACACTCTCCCCTCTCGTTGCTATGCATCACTATGATCTTGCGTGTGCGTAGGAATTTTTTTGAAATTACTACGTTCCCCAACACCTCCGGCGACTCAATGCAGTCTAATCTGCCGGCTTTCAAGACCGCTCCAGGGTAATGATAACTAGCTTATCCTGTGTTCATTTCTATACGTTGTATTTGCACTGACCTTTCGATCTTATGCAGCGGAAAAGCAAAGCCCAGCAAAAGGGTGAAAAAGAACAAGTCGGCCTAAGAGCCAATCTTAAAAGAGCCAGAACTTGGAACGGCCGCGCCTGAAACGTCCACTCATGAGCCGCCACCTGAGCCAGCGCATGACACGCCAACGCTAATGATACGTCTCCAACGTATCTATAATTTATGAAGCATTCATGCTATTTTATTATCTGTTTTGAATGATTACGGGCTTTATTATACACTTTTATATTACTTTTGGGACTAGACCTATTAACCGGAGGCCCAGCCCATATTGCTGTTTTATTGCCTATTTCAGTGTTTCGAAGAAAAGGAATATCAAACGGAGTCCAAACGGAATGAAACCTTCGGAAAAGTTATTTTTGGAACAGAAGCAATCCCGGGAACTTAGAGTGCAAGCCAGGGAAGCGTCGAGGAAGCCATGAGATAGGGGGCACGCCCTCCACCCTCGTGGGCCCCTCATGGCTCCCCCGACCAAATTCTTTCGCCTATATATTCCCATATACCCTAAAAACATCAAAGACAACAATAGATAGGGAGTTCCGCGGTCGCAAGCCTCTGTAGCCACCAAAAACCTCTCAGGAGCCCGTTCCGACACCCTGCCGGAGGGGGAACCCATCACCGGTGGCCATCTTCATCATCCCAGTGCTCTCCATGATGAGGAGGGAGTAGTTCACCCTCGAGGCTGAGGGTATGTACTAGTAGCTATGTGTTTGATCTCTCTCTCTCTCTCTCTCTCTCTCGTGTTCTCTCTATGGCACGATCTTGATGTATCGTGAGCTTTGCTATTATAGTTGGATCTTATGATGTTTCTCCCCCTCTACTCTCTTGTGATGAATTGAGTTTTCCCTTTGAAGTTATCTTGTCGGGTTGAGTCTTTAAGGATTTGAGAACACTTGATGTATGTCTTGCCATGACAATGGGATATTCACGTGATCCACTTGATGTATGTTTTGGTGATCAACTTGCGGGTTCCGTCCATGAACCTATGCATAGGGGTTGGCACACGTTTTCGTCTTGACTCTCCGGTAGAAACTTTGGGGCACTCTTTGAAGTACTTTGTGTTGGTTGGATAGATGAATCTGAGATTGTGTTATGCATATCGTATAATCATGCCCTCGGATACTTGAGGTGACAATGGAGTATCTAGGTGACATTAGGGTTTTGGTTGATTTGTGTCTTAAGGTGTTATCCTAGTACGAACTCTTGAATGGATTGATCCAAAAGAATAACTTTGAGGTGGTTTCATACCCTACCATAATCTCTTCGTTTGTTCTCTGCTATTAGTGGCTTTGGAGTGACTCTTTGTTGCATGTTGAGGGATTGTTATATGATCTATCTATGTTATTATTGTTGAGAGAACTTGCACTAGTGAAAGTATGAATCCTAGGCCTTGTTTCCTACCATTGCAATACCGTTTACGCTCACTTTTATCATTAGTGACCTTGCTGTTTTTATAATTTCAGATTACAAAAACCTATATCTACCATCCATATTGCACTTGTATCACCATCTCTTCGCTGAACTAGTGCACCTATACAATTTACCATTGTATTGGGTGTGTTGGTGACACAAGAGATTCTTTGTTATTTGGTTGCAGGGTTGTTTGAGAGAGACCATCTTCATCCTACACCTCCCACGGATTGATAAAACTTAGATCATCCACTTGAGGGAAATTTGCTACTGTCATACAAACCTGTGCACTTGCAGGCCCAACAACGTCTACAAGAAGAAGGTTGTGTAGTAGACATCAAGCTCCTTTCTGGCGCCATTGCCGGGGAGGTGAGTGCTTGAAGGTATATCTTTAGATCTTGTAATTGAATCTTTTTGTTTCTTGTTTTATCACTAGTTTAGTTTATAAAATAAAACTACAAAAAATGGAGTTAAGTTTGTCTCATATGCTTCATCTTTTTAATATCTATCTTGAGTATGATGAAAAGGAAAATTGTGCTCAAGTGCTAGAAGAAGAAGTCTATAAAATGCTTGATACTAAATCTTTGAATGATGAGCATGATTGCAATATTGTTAGTATGAATTCTTTGAATATCCATGATGCTTATGATATGAAAAGGCCCAAGCTTGGGGAAGCTATGTTTTATGAGGATGACATATTTGAGAATATATTTGCTGAAATTAATGTTTATCCCAAGCTTGGGGATGCTATGTTTAATGAATATTATATTTTTAGTCTCCCAAGTTTTGATATGCAAAGTTGTTATGATGATAGCATGCCTCTTACCTATGATGATTATATTGATGAAAGTGGGTTTGGAAGAGTATCAACTTTAGGAAGTAGTGATCCCACTATTTTGGAGGATGTTGAAACTTATTGTGATGAATATGAAAGTGGATTTGGAAGAGTGTCAACTTTATTTAGTGATGATTCCACTATCTTGGAAGAGGTTTCAATCGATTATGATGAGAACGAAGTTGCTACTTATGATGATTATTGTGATGAAACTTATGCTATAAAAAGTAGTGACCATTATATTCATAAAAATTGTCATGATTATGATTACCCTTTTTCTGAACATTACTCTTTTGATGTGGAAACAATTTATAGTATTCAAGTCTCTTATGATACTCCCACTACTATTCATGAGAAGAAATTTGCTTATGTGGAGAGTAGTAAATTTTCTATGCTTGTAGATCATGAAAAGAATGCTTTAGGTGCTGGTTATATTGTTGAATTCATTCATGATGCCATTTAAAATTATTATGAGGGAGGAATATATGCTTGTAGGAATTACAATAATATCAAGTTTCCTCTCTATGTGCTTAAAATTTTGAAGTTATGCTTGTTTTGCCTTCCTATGCTAGTTGATTATTGTTCCCATAAGTTGTTTCCTCACAAAATCCATATGCATAGGAAGTGGGTTAGACTTAAATATGCTATTCATATGCTTCATGATGCTCCTGTTATGTTTCAATTCTTATCTTTTATGTGAGCATCATTGAAATCATCATGCCTAGCTAGGGGCGTTAAACGATAGCACTTGTTGGGAGGCAACCCAATTTATTCCTTGCTTTTTGTTACTGTTTAGTAATAAATAATTCATCTATCCTCTGGTTAGATGTGTTTTTATGTTTTAATTAGTATTTGTGCCAAGTAGAACCTTTGGGAAGACTTGGGTGAAGTCTATGTGATCTTGTTGTAAAAAACAGAAACTTTAGCGCTCACGAGAATAGATGCCGTTTTTACTGGAGAGTGATTTTTGGTTGATTATTTTTGAAGATGATTAATAGACAAATTCCTCAGGTCCACCAATTTATTTCAGAATTTTTGGAGTCACAGAAGTATTCGAATGATATAGATTACTACAGACTGTTCTGTTTTTGACAGATTCTGTTTTCTATGTGTTGTTTGCTTATTTTGATGAATCTATGAGTAGTATCGGAGTGTATGAACCATAGAGAAGTTAGAATAAATTAGATATTACAACAATATGAATTTAGAATTTCCCGCAAAAAAATATGAATTTAGAATGAGTTCACAACAGTACCTAAGTGGTGGTTTTATTCTCTTATACTAACGGAGCTTACGAGTTTTGTTTTGAGTTTTGTGTTGTGAAATTTTCAAGTTTTGGGTAAAGATTCGATGGACTATGGAATAAGGAGTGGCAAGAGCCTAAGCTTGGGGATGCCCAAGGCACCCTAAGGTAATATTCAAGGAGAACCAAGAGCCTAAGCTTGGGGATGACCCGGAAGGCATCCCCTCTTTCGTCTTCGTTCATCGGTAACTTTAGTTGGAGCTATATTTTTATTCATCACATGATATGTGTTTTGCTTGGAGCGTCATTTTCTTTTGTTATCATTTTCTTTCTGTTATTTGGAGTAATGTTTTGCATCTTTACCTTCAATAAAAATGTCAAAGATAGCATTTACCATGCTTATTTTGCCAGTATACATGTTGCTGTTTGAAAACAGAAAGTTTACCGCTGTTGCAAAAATTCCCTAGAAAAGTCAGAGAATGATATAATGTTGAAACTTTTTGCATATTGAGATCTAATAAATCTTCTAGAGCATAATAGTTTTCTCATAATTTTTGGAGTTAGGAAAGTATGATGAATCTTGCATTCTTTACATACTATACTGTTTTGGCAGATTGCTGTTATGTTTGCATATGCTTGCTTGTTTAATGATTCTATTTGAGGATAGGAGTATTAAATATGCAGAGACATTTAGTATGCAATGTTGAATAATAATTTTAGTAATTTGTTACAGTAGAAAATGATAAGGGTTTTGCATTGGTTTATACTAACTTATCTCACGAGTTCTTGTTGAGTTTTGTGTGGATGAAGTTTTTGAGATTTATTAAACCAACATATAAAAGGAATTAAGGAGACATAAAAGCTCAAGCTTGGGGATTCCCAAGGCACCCCAATATAATATTTCAAGAAGTCTCAAGCATCTAAGCTTGGGGATGCCCCGTTAGGCATCCCACCTTTCTTCTTCAATAATTATCGGTTAGTATCGGTTGAGCCTAAATTTTTGCTTCTTCACATGAGTTGTGCTATCCTTGCAATGCCATTTTATTTTTCTTTGCTGGCTGTTTGAATAAAATACCAAGATCTGAAATTCTTAAATGAGAGAGAGTCTTCACATAGCTACACAATTATTTAACTACTCATTGACCTTCACTTATATCTTTTTGGAGTAGTTTGTCATTTACTCGTGTGCTTCACTTATATCCTATGAGTAAATGGTTGAATGAGTTGAACGTCATAAATCTGAAATTATATATCACTCATTTGCTTATTCCATGGGGAGTAATGACTTCACATCTAAGAAGTAGAGGTTGTAAATTTATCGAAGGTTAGCAAGCATTGTATTAGTCATTTGAACAATTCATGAAAGAATATTGAAGGAAGAGAGATTTCACATATAAATATACTATCTTAGACATCTTTTATAATTGTGAGCACTCATTAAGTATGACATGCTAAAGAGTTGATGTTGGACAAGGAAGACAACATAATGGGTTATGTTTTGTCACATTTTAGTTAAAGTATATTGTCATGAATCATTCAAACATGTTGAGCTTGCCTTTCCCCCTCATGCTAGCCAAAATTCCTTGCACCAAGTAGAGATACTACTTGTGCTTCCAAATATCCCTTAAACTAGTTTTGCCATGAGAGTCCACCATATAACTACTGAGTGTAAACCGCCCAGGAGGGGCCGGTTCACCTTCAACTATATTGAAGCCCACGAAGACCCAGAGGATGGCGCTTTACTAATGAAGCTTAGAGGCCCGGAGCCCAAAGGCGGATTAGGGCCCATAGTGGTAAACCGCCATGGTTATGTAACTTTTATTGTAAGTTAGGAAAGGAGAGACCAAGCCGGACACTTGTATGAGTCGGCCTCGGGACTGTGTAGACCGGCCGGGCGTCAACCTATGTATATAAAGGGACGACCCGACGGCGGTTTAGGGACGGGAGACAACAACTCGAGAATCAGGCAAAGCGTATTTGCTCCCTGGTCATCGAAACCCAATCAATTCCATCACAACCAGACATAGGCTTATACCTTCATCGAAGGGGCCGAACTAGTATAAAACTCCCGTGTCCCTTGTCCGGTTTAACCCCTTCAAGCTAACCCGACGCGATGGCTCCATGACTAAGTCCTTTCATGAGGACATCTGACGTGTTAATTCCACGATAGTTGGTGCCCACCGTGGGGCCATCGCACGATGGTTTCGAGGTCTTGAAGGGCAGCTCTAAAGGACTCAAGGGGTACGTGGTTGGCCGGATGACCAAGAGTCGTCGCGGCAAGCTCTACATCGACGACGAAGGATGGGGCCCCGAGGCCGGCTCAATCGAGTATGGGTACCGGGTCCCCTTTGGTGGAATTCATGTCTTCATCGGCAAGATCGGCGAACCGGGCCCCGAGCCAGACATTTGCACCGACCTCATCGAAACGGCTCAGCGTGCGAGTCCTCCCCGGGTTAAGCCCGCCATGAAGCGTGCGTTCGTAGGATGTGTCCATGGGATCGGATATGAACCGGTGTCTCAAGGCGAGACGACTGTTTATTCCGACGGCGAGTCATCCACTAGTGAAACCGAGTCCCTGTACCAAATTCATGATGGTGTGTTCGAAGGATATTCCGATGGCAACAGTATTCTGGACCTCCTTGAACCACCAAGCCGGGTTGCTGTTTTTATGGCCGGAACACAGCCCACTTTGCAGTCTTCATCTACAGCAGCAATGAATTCCGGATCAGCGGCCGCGGCAGGAGGCCCGATGCGCCGACTGGCTCATGTTCTCTCCGGTTTGATGGATGCCTGGGCGACCCTGTTAACCACGATAGTTACCCTGGAGACGCAGGATCAACACAATGTGGATATTGCAAAGCTGAAGGATCAGATAACGTAGGCTAAGGAGGACCTAGCAACTGAGGATGCTAGGATGGCTGAAGAACTGGCCGCTTTGGACGCCCAGTCACAGCAGATTCAAGCACAAAATTACTAGCTCATGTTGGATCAGAATGCCTCAAACGACGTAATGCGGAGGAAGTACCGATCCGTATGCCGCCGGTCTTTGAAGGATTGAATCTCTTTAATACGCCGAGGGCTGGGCCGAGTAATCCGGCAGCTGTAAATCGGACTGATGCGCCTAGGGCAGCGCCGGATCAACCACGGTTGACGGAACCACCTCGACAAACGGATAACCCGCCGTCCTATGTGTCAACACCACCGGGTCACTTTTCGAGCCCTTTGGATAACATGATTGCTGCAGCATCTCGCCTAGCAGCTATTCCGATGGAGGGAGATTCACTGGCAGCGATTGAGACACGGCGGGCCAGGGATCTTCTTCAAACCGCCGTGGTGCGGCAGCAGGCTTATTCCTATAGCCGAGATAGAATTCATTCGACCCCCCGTCTGAGCAAGAGTTATAGTAGGCACATGGATGAACCGGAAGTGTCTAGTAGTAAGTCGGCGTCGCAGTGTCCCTCAAGGACCCAATCTGGCGCATGGTGAGGTAAATGCTCAAGACGTGGTGGATAATGGCAGAGCATGAAGGGAGGCCGCTTTGGCAGCACAATATGCGGGTCGTTATCAACCCGCCCCGGTTCAGCCAGCGGTGTCAGTAGACCGCGGCACCGGGTTAGCCTTCAGTTCCTGGGGAGTGTCGTGTCTCATTCCGACTCTTCGTAATGTGCGACTCCCCAAAGATTTCAAGGGTCCACGTAAGGTGCCTAATTACACCACTAATCAGCCACCTGGGGCATGGGTCGAGAGTTATGAGATGGCAATGGAGATGCTGGATGTGGATGAAGCGGCCTGTGCAAAGTATTTCACGATGATGTTGGAAGGGACAACCCGTACTTGGTTGAAAAACCTACCAGGCAACTCCATTGAGTCATGGGACCAGTTGAAGGCCCGATTTATAGCCAATTTCAAAGACACGTGCAAACAGCCTATGTCCATTGTGGATCTGGATGCCTGTATTCAAGGGGAGAACGAGTCAACAACTCATTGGGTGCACCGGATTTCAGAAGTTTTGCATTTGTCAGACCGGATTAATGCTGGCCAAGCGATCATAACGCTGGAGCGTAATTGCCGGATTAAGTCGCTAAAAATGAAGTTGGGACGGCTCAAGCGTCATTGCAATGACATGGGAACACTTATGGCAGCCTTGGTCAAATATGCCGATTCTAATAATACCAAGGATCCCGATTCTGATGAGGAGAAACCGGAGAAGGGAAAGAAGAACGACGGTGCAAAAGGACAGCATCAAAACCAAGGGGGTCATGGGAGTAATGGTAAGCGCAAAGCAGATAGTTTAGATTTTGTGGCTAACACCAATATGCAGCGTCGTAAAGGTAAACCACCCTAGCATGGTGAAGGGATGAATCTGGAACGTTTGTTAAACCAGCCCTGCCCGAAGCACGGGACCAAGGAGGTTCCATGAACACATCTTTGGAAAGATTGTCACATTATGAAAGAGTTCAAAAATTCTGATCTATTCCGGTATGATCAGGGCCCATCGGGCGGTTCAGGTCCAGGCTTTCATGGTGGCGGCGGTCCAAACTCTGAATTTCAGAATAATCAGGGCAACCAGAACAACCAAGGTGGTAACAGCCAACAGAATAATCAAGGGAATCAGCAGCAGTCAGGTTATCAAAGTCACCCCAAGCAGTTGAATGGTGGGCAGTATCATGTGTTCACTACTAGTTTGTGCAAGCGTGATCAGAAACTTCACAAGAGAGTAGTTAATGCTGTTGAACCGGCAGTGCCACGATACTTGCGGTGGTCCGAGCAGCCCATTGTGTGGAGCAGAGATGATCATCCGCCCCGGGTTGACAATCCGGGTCATCTCGCTTTGGTGGTGGCGCCTTAGGTGGGAGGTTATAAGTTCACCAAAGTGATGATGGATGGAGGGAGTAGCATCAATATCCTGTACTATGAGACTTCTCATCGCATGGGGTTGATAGATAAGAGTCTTAAACCGTCAAACACTGTTTTTCATGGTGTGGTACCAGGTAAATCGGCATATCTTGTTGGCAAGATCTCTTTGGAAGTTGTGTTTGGAGATGAGCATGATTCCAGGTCTGAAACATTGACCTTTGAAGTGGTGAAAATCTAGAGCCTGTATCACGCACTGTTTGGACGGCCGGCTTACGCAAAATTTATGGCGAGGCCCTGCTATATCTATTTACAGCTCAAAATGTCGGGTCATAAGGGGACTATCACAGTACACGGAAGTCGGAAGATCGCTTTGGACTGTGAGGAAGGTGATGCGGCCTATGCTGAGTCGGTTTGTGCTACAGAGGAGCTGAAGTTCTATAAAGATAATGTTGACCCGGCAGACATGGCCCCTCTGAAGAAGCCCACCACTGAGCATGACCCGACCCTGAAGTTCAAACCGGCTGATGAGACTAAACTTGTTGATTTTGTTCCTGGCGATTCATCCAAACAGTTTAGCATCAACACCAATCTGGATCCGAAATAGGAAAGCGCGCTCATCGAGTTCATCCGTGAGAACCGGGAAATTTTTGCATGGAAGCCTTCTGACATGCCAGGTGTACCGAGGGAACTCGTAGAGCACACTCTCAATATTGATCCCAAGTTTAAACCGGTCAAGCAATTTCTTCGCCGCTTTAACGAGGAAAGACACAAGGCCATTGGTGAAGAGGTAGCCCGGCTGTTGGCTGCTGGGTTTACCGTCGAAGTATTTCACCCCGAGTGGTTGGCTAATCCGGTGCTTGTTCTCAAGAAAAACGGTACTTGGCGTATGTGTGTGGACTACACAGATTTGAACAAGGCTTGTCCGGCAGATCCTTTTGCTCTCCCGCGTATTGATCAGGTTATTGATGCGGCGACGGGTTGTGAGCGCCTGAGTTTCTTGGATGCTTATTCAGGTTATCATCAGATTAAGATGGCAGTGAAGGACCAAGAGAAGACAGCCTTCATCACTCCCTTTGGAGCTTTCTGCTATGTTTCTATGCCCTTTGGGCTCAAAAGTGCCCAGGCAACTTATCAGCGTTGTGTGCAAAATTGTCTTCACACGCAGATTGGGCGTAATGTTCATGCCTATGTGGATGACATTGTGGTAAAATCCAGGAAGAAGGAAACCTTGATCGATGATCTCAAGGAGACGTTTGACAATCTTTGGGTTTACAAAATGATGCTCAATCCGGACAAGTGCGTTTTTGGTGTTCTGACAGGCAAGCTCTTAGGTTTTCTGATGTCCAACAGAGGAATTGAGGCTAATCCGGAAAAAATCAAAGCGATTACATCCTTGGCTAAACCAAGGTGTATCAATGATGTTCAGCGTCTGGCGGGTCGCATTGCAGCCCTTAGCCGGTTTATCAACCGTTTGGGAGAGAAGGAGATTCCTTTGTATCAGATGTTGAAAAAGACAGACGATTTCGTCTCGAGTGACACAGCTAATGCGGCGTTTGAGGATTTAAAGAGGCAGTTGGTTGAACCGCCGGTTCTTGCTACTCCGGTTGATAAGGTGCCTTGCTATTGTACGTGGCTGCCAATGCCCGTGCGGTTAGTGTGGCAATTGTGGTTGAGCGTAAGGAGGCTGGGAAGGAGTATCCAGTTCAGCAGCCAGTGTATTATATCAGCAAAGTGCTGATCGACTCAAAACAACGATATCCGCATTGGCAGAAGCTGGTGTATGGTGTTTTTATGGCAAGTCGGAAGCTCAAACAATACTTTTGAGGCCATCCCATTAGAGTGGTTAGTTCTGCTCCTTTGGGCGATATAATTCAGAACAGGGAAGCAACTGGCCGGGTTGCAAAGAGGGCAATTGAGCTTGGTCCACATGGATTGAAGTATATGCCTCGAACGACCATCAAATCTCAGGCGCTTGTTGACTTCATCAATGATTGGACCGAGTTACAGGCACCAGAGGACAAACCGGACAATACATACTGGACAATTCACTTTGATGGGTCCAGGCAATTGGAAGGCTCGGGGACTGGAGTTGTACTTCCCCTCGAGGTGATAAAATTTGCTATGTTCTCCGCTTAATGTTTCCTTGTACTAACAATGTAGCTAAGGAAATGAACTTAAGCCGAGTTCATTGTTTTGGAGATTCTGATCTGGTGGCTCAGCAAGTTTCTGGTACCTGGGATTCTAAGGATCCACTCATGGCGGCTTATAGAGGCGAGGTGGATATTGTGGCGGGTCATTTTAAGGGTTATCAGGTTGAGCACATTGACCGGCGCAAAAATGAAGCAGCGGATGCTTTAAGCCGGCTGGGATCTTAGCGTAAACCGGTACCACCCAATACATTTTTAGATATCCTGCATAACCCGTCTGTTAAGTTGCCTTTAGAGGAGGATTTAGCTGTTCCTGATTCGGAGGCCCAATTGGTAGCCGCTTTACATATCACTCCGAATTGGACGGTTCCATATTTGGCGTATATGAACCGGGGCGAGTTGCCAGATGATGAGGTTTTCGCCAGATAGATAATCCGGCGGTCCAAGTCCATGGTTATTCACAATGGCGAGTTACACCGTTGCAGTGTCTCAGGCATATTTCAGTGTTGTGTTTCTCCTGAAAAAGGACAAGATATTCTACGTGAAATCCATGAAGGGGATTGTGGTCACCATGCCAGTTCAAAATCCCTGGTGGCTAAAGCTTTTCGTCATGGGTTCTATTGGTTGACAACTCATGCTGATACGGAGGATCTGGTAAAGTGGTGTGACGCTTGTCAGAAGTTTTCACGTCGAGCTCACGTTCTGGCTCAAGAGTTACGAATGATCCCTATCACTTGGCCGTTTGCCACTTGGGGGCTTGATATGGTGGGACCTTTTAAGCGTTCCAAGGATAAGAAGACCCACCTATTGGTGGCGGTTGACAAGTTCACTAAATGGGTTGAAGCGGAGCCCGTCGGCAAGTGTGATGCAGCCACGACGGTTCAATTTCTTAAAAAGATCATTTTCCGTTTTGGCTTTCCACACAGCATCATCACAGGTAATGGCACAAACCTTTCTAAAGGTGAGATGGAGGATTTCTGTAAGAGAGAGCACATCTGGCTTGATTTAGCGTCCGTGGCACACCCCCAGTCCAATGGTCAAGTTGAGAGGGCGAATCAAGAAATCCTGAAGGGTATCAAGCCCCGGCTTATGGTTCCTTTGAAGCGGACGCCGGGTTGTTGGGTGGAAGAATTACCATCTGTGTTATGGAGTATAAACACCACCCCAAACCGATCTACGGGTTATACACCTTTCTTCATGGTTTACGGGGCTGAGGCAGTCCTCCCCAGTGATATTCGTCATGACTCTCCCCGGGTTGCCAATTATGTTGAAGTGGACAATGAGCAAGCACGGTAAGAGGCACTGGACCTGTTAGATGAGAAACGGGACATGGCTTTGGCTCAATCGGCGGTTTATCAACAAGACCTGCGGCGTTATCACAGCCGCCGGGTTAAGACAAGAACCTTTCAAGAAGGCGAGTTAGTGCTCCGGCTCATCCAAGATCAGACCGATATGCACAAGTTATCCCCACCTTGGGAAGGACCCTTTGTGGTCAGCAAGAATCTGCACAACAGATCATACTACCTCATTGATGTTCGAGACAACTCACGCAATTCTGAGGAGGAGACCCGGCGGCCGTGGAACATAGCTCTCCTTCGGCCTTATTATACTTGAGCCATAGGCTTTTCTTATGTACATATTTCAACAATGTATATATTATGATCAATATAATAAACTGGCATCCTTGCTATAAGCAGGGCCTCTGCTGTTTTTTCTCAAATATCCTTTGAGTTCCATGGGGGCTTCAGCTGACAAAGCGGAGTACTACCTTTTAAACCAGCTATCATGCCACAATACAGCTTGGGAGGTTCACACCCAAGGGGCCAAGGAGAGTCTGGATGCTATGCACAGCTCAAACATAGGCACCCATGAGCACGGCTCATAGAGTTACTTGGGGGCTCTTTGTGTAAAATACCAAAGAGTTTGAAAGGACCCTTGTAGCTGGGTACCGACCCACGGCTTGGAAGCCTGGTGTGTTCACCTAAAACCCCGGGTTAACCTGCCTTCATCAAGTAAGCCACTCCTATCCAGGTAATCCTGGCATGACCCGCCGAACGTTTGACAGTTACTCTCATTGAGACTGAGGGAGTCCTGGATTAGGGGGTGTCCGGATGGCCGGACTATGACCTTTGGCCGGACTCCCGGACTATGAAGATACAAGATTGAAGACTCCGTCCCGTGTCTGGATGGAACTTTCCTTGGAGTGGAAGGCAAGCTTGGCGATACGATATGAAGATCTCCTCCCATTGTAACCGACTCTGTGTAACCCTAGCCCTCTCCGGTGTCTATATAAACCGGAGAGTTTTAGTCCGTAGCACGAACAACAATCATACCATAGGCTAGCTTCTAGGGTTTAGCCTCTCTGATCTCGTGGTAGATCTACTCTTGTACTACCCATATCATCAATATTAATCAAGCAGGAGTAGGGTTTTACCTCCACCATGAGGGCCCGAACCTGGGTAAAGACATCATGTCCCTTGTCTCCTGTTACCATCCGCCTAGACGCACAGTTCGGGACCCCCTACCCGAGATCCGCCGGTTTTGACACCGACATTGGTGCTTTCATTGAGAGTTCCTCTGTGTCGTCACCGTCAGGAATGATGCCGCACCCCGTCTTTAAAGACGGCGCCGTTGCTAAAGGAGCTTTGGCTGTCGGCCAAACCCTCCGGCTAGGCAGGTTTTTGATGACCGCCTGTTCGGCCGCCGCGCTGACGATGACCTCTCGGGCCATCGGAAGCAATCTTCACATCAGCTTGGAGCTTGCCGAGCAGTTAGATCTGACGGAGCTCCTCTCCCTGAACGAGCTCTTGGATCACATTGCGGCCCTGGGAGTCACTACAGATTACGGCCAGATTGGGCTTAAACCCGGTCAGAGAGAGATCGACTCCCCCCAGGTCACACATCACGTCGAAGTGGTGGAAGAACAATGTGGCGAGTCTTCGCCCGCCCTAAGGACCAGATGTGTCCAGATTCCCGATCCCTCCAAGCATGACACTCGCGGAGGGGAGGATGTCGCCCAAACCCTGAACCTAAAGTCAGGCAGCAGGCCTGATTCATTGAATAATGTCCTAGAAAGCAAGCTTCCGAATTCGGAAACCTCTTGGCCCTGAATCTTACATCAGGCAAGGTTCCGGATTTAAATCCACCCGCCCACCCAACTATGCAGGATTTATCCCAAATACGGCAAGAGCCCCGGGAAACAGTACACCACTACTGGGCCAGATTCCTCCTGGTTATGAACAGGATAAAGGACTGCCGGGAGAAAGAAGCAATTTCATTCTTCTGTAACAACTGCACGGACATCGAAATCCTCAACGCCATAAGTCACCGCGAAATTACACGATTCGCCACTTGACATCCATAGTATGAAAGTACTGTGCGACTGAAAGCGTTCGGAAAATCGAAGATAAATTCTGGGACAATCCGGCCCCGAATACAACACGAGTCCAAAACAAAAGGGCGCATTATCACCAGGCATCTGAGCCAAACGTCAAAAAACAAAAACCCTTTACAGGGTATGGGACCGTACTGGAGGGATGGCTCAATGGACCCTGTAAAATTCGTAATTCAGGGGAAGCCACACCAACTCACAGCCTTAGAGCATGTTGGATACTCCGGCAGGTGGCCCGAAGTGGCGAGGAGCTTCTAACTCCAGCACCTGAAGAATACCTCCCCAGAAATGCCAGTATGGTGTCGACAGTCTTTGAGACCTTCACATCAAACAATGCGAGGAAACGAACGCTCCTCAACCTTACCGAAGTCTACCACGTAGCAACAATAAACCCATGGAGTGACACGGCTATTACCTTTAATGCCAGTGACGAACCTAAATTCCGGACAGCCTGAGCACCGGCCGCATTGGTCCTCGATCCGATAGTGGACGGCTTCCGACTTACGAAGATACTCATGGACGGTGGCAGCGGACTTAACCTCATCTATGAGGAAACCCTGCGAAAAATGGAAATTGACTGGAGCCGCATTGAGCGAAGCAACACAACCTTTAGAGGAATAATTCCAAGCCGGGAAGCGTGCTGCTCAGGAAAAATCACACTGGATGTGGTGTTCGGCACGCCGGATAATTACAGATCCGAGGAGGTCACGTTCCAAGTGGCCCCGTTCAGCAGCGGATACCACGCTCTGCTAGGGCGAGAAGCATTTACAATTTTCCAGGCCATACCCCATTACGGGTACATGAAGCTCAAAATGCCTGGACCCAACGGAATCATCACTCTCGCAAGTGATCCGGACATAGCGCTCCGTGCCGAAAACAAGACAGCCGCACTGGCCCTGGAGGCATTATCCGAAGCCCTAGCAGCCGAGGAACTAACTGCGTTGCGCTCCACGGTGGACAGGGACGATGTGATACTAGACAAGAGATCCAAGTCCACCTCTTTCAAACCAGCGGATGAAATAGTCAAATTCCAAGTCCATCCAACGGACCCCACAAAAACGGCCTCCATCGGGGCACAACTAAAACCCGATGTAGACGCCGCACTCAGAGAATTCCTGCGAGAGAATTGGGACATTTTCGCCTGGCACCCCTCAGATATGCCAGGAATCCCACGCAGGCTGGCTGAGCACAGCCTGAACATCCTAAAAGGGTTTAAACCCGTCAAGCAGACTCTACGGCGTTTTTCCGAACCCAAGAGACAAGCCATGGGAGAGGAGCTAGAAAAACTGCTGGAAGCCAGATTCATCAAAGACATAAAACATCCGTACTGGCTAGCAAACCTGGTGATGGTACCAAAGAAGGACAAATCTTGGCGCCTATGTGTCGATTTCAAAGACCTAAATAAGGCCTGCCCAAAGGACCCTTTCCCACTCCCCCGAATTGATCAAATCATCGACGCCACCGCAAGACACGACTCATTGTGTTTCCTCGATGCATACTCTGGCTACCACAAAATCAAGATGGCAGAGTCAGACCAAGCCGCAACGGTATTCATAACCCCATACGGCCCATTCTGCTTCAACACGATGCCCTTCGGACTCAAAAACGCTGGCGCAACATATCAGCGCATGATTCAGACATGTCTGGCCAACCAGATCGGCAAAATAGTTGAAGCGTACGTAGATGACGTTGTCGTCAAAACCAAACACGTCAACACTCTAGTAGACGACCTGAGGCTCACGTTCGACAATCTCCGAACATATGACATTAAGCTCAACCCGGAAAAATGCGTTTTCGGCGTACCAGCCAGAAAGCTCTTGATTATATCCGGTAGAGGAATTGAAGCAAACCCAGCCAAGATCCGAGCTCTGTCACAATTGGATACCCCAAAAGACCTCAAACAAATACAAAAATTGTTAGGATGCGTGGAGGCTCTAAGCCGCTTTATCTCCCGCTTTGGAGAAAATGCATTACCCCTTTATCGCCTCCTGCGGCGCACCGAACACTTCGAGTGGACGGATGCCGCCACGGCCGGACTAGACGAAATAAAATCCATACTGGCAACAAATCCGGTCCTGGCCACGCCCAACACGGGCGGACCAATGTTGTTGTACATCACGGCAACCCATCAAGTTGTAAGCACGGTGCTCGTCGTCGAACGAGAAACGGACGGACACAAGTTCCCCCTCCAAAAACCAGTGTACTACGTGTCCACTGTACTAACTCCATGCAAGTCATGGTACCCGCATTATCAAAAGATAGCATACGCGGTGTTCATGGCATCCCGGAAGCTGCGACACTACTTTCAAGAGTGCTCAATAATAGTGGCATCCGAAGTACCCCTCAATGATATTATAAACAACTGCGACGCCACGGGCCGGATTGCCAAATGGGCCATCGAGCTCCTCCCGTTCGACATAAATTACAAGCCAAGGCGAGCTATTAAGTCGCAGGTTTTGGCCAACTTCATCGCCGAATGGACTGAAGCCGAACTACCTAAAGAGTACGGCGCATACTCCAATTGGATCATGCACTTCGACGGCTCCAATATGTTGGCTGGCCTGGGGGCTAGCGTCGTTCTGACGTCCCCAACCGGAGATACAGTCCAATGCGTACTTCAGATATTGTACACGGATTCCAACAACATAGCCGAATACGAGGCTCTTTTACATGGTCTCCGGATGGCAGTCTCCATGGGCATTCAGCGCCTAGAGGTCCGCGGGGATTCAAACCTTGAAATATCCCAAATAAATGGAGACTTCGACGCCAAGGATCCAAAAATGGTAGCTTACCACAACGCCATCTTAAAGATGTCAGCTCGGTTTGAGGGGCTCGAATTTCATCAGATAGCCCGGGAAAATAACCAAGCAACAGACGTGTTGGCACGCATTGGCGCCAAGCGCGAGGCCGTCCCTCCCAACATCTTCCTAGAGAGGCTGTTCAAGCCATCCGTATCATGGGAAGGAGAGTCCGGAAACAATAGCCCGGACACAACCACACTGCCCCTCACCGAACATTCTGACATAGTTGGGGGCTCCGCCAATGAAACAACACCGTCAGCCCACGCAATAATGGCAGTCATTGTCCCTTGGAAAGAACCATTCCTAGCCTACCTAACTAGGCAGGAACTTCCCGAGGACCAAAATGAGGCCCGCTGCATAGTGTGGCGATCTAAAGCCTACAAAGTCCACGGGGGAGAGCTTTACAAGAAAAGCACAACCGGAGTCCTTCAAAGGTGTATCTCCGAAGAGGAAGGGCGAGACCTTTTGGCTGAAATTCATGCCGGACTCGGCGGGCACCATGCCGCAGCCCGGGCCCTTGTAAGCAAGGCCTTCCGTACCGGATTTTATTGGCCAATGGCCCGGGCAGACGCTCAGGACTTAGTGCAACGATGTGTTGGTTGCCAGTTATTCGCCAACCAAAGCCACATGCCGCCTACCGCCCTACAAACTATACCCATTACCTGGCCTTTTACGGTCTGGGGGCTTTACATGGTTGGACCCCTTAAAGGAGGAACCCACAAGCAAAAATATCTACTGGTCATGGTGGACAAATTCACCAAATGGATAGAAGCCAAGCCTGTAAAGACGGCTGAATCCGGACCAGTGATAGACTTCATATCCGGGGTCGTACACCGTTGCGGCGTCCCCCACAACATCATAACCGACAACGGCACAAACTTCACGGTCGATGAAGTCAAACTTTGGTGCAACAACATGGGCATCAAGCTCGACTACGCTTCAGTCTATCACCCTCAAACTAACTGTCAAGTCGAACGGGCCAACGGTCTCATTATGAGCGGCATCAAACCCAGACTAGTGCGATCCCTCAAGGAATCTAACTCGCACTGGGTAGAGGAGCTTGACTCCGTACTCTGGGAGCTGCGGACCATGCCGAATCGCACTACCGGATTCACACCATTTTTTATGGTATACGGCGCAGAGGCAGTACTGCCATGCGACATAATCCATGACTCACCTCGGGTGCGCATGTACGAAGAAAGAGAAGCCGAGCTCGATCGGCAGGACAGCTTGGACGCATTGGAAGAGGAGCGCGACGTGGCAAAAGCTTGTTCCGCATTCTATCAACAGCAGGCTCGAAGATACCAAAGCAGAGAAGTACGGGCCAAAACTTATAATGTTGGCGAACTAGTTCTACGCCTGCCGGACAAGAAAAAGGATAAATTAAAGCCCAAATGGGAGGGTCCCTTCATAATCGACCAAGTACTGACCGGCGGAGCGTACCGTCTGCGAAACGCATCGGACAACCGACTCGAGCCGAACCCATGGAACGCAGCACGCCTACGAAGATTCTACGCCTAGCACCGGACTCCGTGTTCGTTTCCTTCCTCTGTCCCTTTGTTTTATTTTTATTTTTATTTTTATTAGCTATCCGGGATTTTGTTCCTTCTCCCTACCCTTTTTCTTCTCCCAAGCCCTTAGGGGCTTGCCTGTGCATTGTTCGCACATACCCGACGCGCTACCTGCGCTCATAATACTTGGGGGCTTCTTTTCCAAGAAGTTTATATAGAACGGGCCTCATGCCCAAAACATGTGTGACACTTCCGCAGGAACCTTTTATACACCATTATATGCATCAATATGACTTAAGTTTTGGCCAAGCTGGGTTGCCTGGCTCTTGTGCTTACCCCTACGTTCCCGTTCATTCGGCTAGGTGGTAAAGGGAGCACCTCTGCGATTGTTACTGCCGGGTCAGCCGGATGTGTACCTCAGACTGGGTGAAGCCGAAAGCTAGCGTTCTTAAGGGAATACTCGGTCGGTGAACTAAAAGATGATCTTTCGTATTTATTCATCTGCCCCCAGATGCTTTTCTGCTCTTTCTAGCAGTTCGGACATGCAGTTTAGGGCATGCCTCCCAGGGAAAGGAACCCTAACGGAACTATTCTCCCTGGAAGATGTTTCTTACTAACCATGTAATATAACATAACTAGTTGGGCACTTGTCTGCTAAAGCACTTATGACCCCTACGCCTTGTCTCCATGCATGCCCCGGTTCTTACATACTCGAGAGGGTATTCGGACACACTCCGGACTATAGGGTCCAGAGGTCGAAGCGAAAAGGTCCGCAATGACAAACGATCTACAATCCGGCTAGAAGGCATTTTTCATGTCATTTTAAATTACAGAGTCAATCCGACTCGGCATATTATTCTTCGATACCATCCAACAGGCGGTCTAATTTATAGTCCTATTGGGAATACTTTGCAGCCAGTTCCACTTGGCCATATACTAAGCTGAGTGGGATCTCCTTTCCGTCCGGACCTATAGGGCCGACCTCGGCCATGTGGTTTGGGTCAGCCTTCGTGTACCGAGTCTGCACCATGGCCCAGGCCTCCCTGGCACCTTGACGGCAAGCCGATATCTTCCACAACTGGAAGCGCTGCCGCACTCCCTCCAGCTTCTTTGTAAGCTCCTCAAGGCCTTCGGGCACGGAGAGGGACAACCACATAGCCTGGATGACGCTTTGCATTGCCTGCCAAACTCGTTTGTGTAGTTGCAACAGCTCGGGAAGAAGGTCTCCCGTTGAACCGGGCATTTCCTCCGCAGGACGACCTGTCAGCAAACCTACAGACATAGCTCTGTCAATCGACTTCCTCGCCGAATTCTTTTTTCGAAGATTCGTTCAAGCACTTACTAAAAATGCCGTGTCGAAGTCGCCGATTCTCCTTCACGGCAGAAGACAGCTGAATACGAACATCTTTCAGTTCCTCGCCCAGCTGGGTATTGGCGTCTTGAAGCTTGTTCTTCTCTTGCCTCACCCTCGTCAGCACGCTCGCGCCAGCCTTTAGTTGGCATAGGAGTTGTTGCTTGTCCGGATTTACTCCGGCTCCATCTGCACTATTATCGTCAGGGTTGCACACCTGCCGCATTTCACAACGGAATTAACTTTCGAAGAATATATTACCTGCGTGCATCCCCTTGGCATTTTCTGAAGTGGCCAGTGCGGCCTCGAGCTGGGCCTTGCACTCTTCAAGCTCCTGGGACAGTTGCATATTCTTCTTTGTAAGACACTGCATAGCACATGATCCTTAAAACAGTTATCTTCACTGTTTCAAGTCTCGGGGGCTACTGACATACATAACCTTCAATTCTACTCACCTGTATGTCTTTTACATACTGCTCCGTTGCGCTGGCTAGACCATTTTGAGCAGCACGGAGATACGCATCTCCTGTATTAAAGGCGTCCAACGCCTCTGGGGAAAAACACGCGTCACGAAGAACAGTCCGGCGACGCCTGTGGTTCAGGGTGCTCTCCACCCCTGAATTGGTGGCAGACAGCCCGTCGGCGTCCTCTGTCGGAGGAGCGCCAGAGGCGTGCCCCGTGTTTGTCTCCGCTTCCGGACCCGACCTTGAACCTTGGCCGGCGGACATAGTCCAGCGGGCTCTCTTCTTTCTAAGAAAATCATGAGCGTTAGTAAGACTCAAGGGCATAAACCCTAGGTGTTAAATTCGCACGCCGTACCGTTGTGCCGGAATCTCGATCTGGTCCACACTTCTTTTCGGCCCGCCTGGCTCCAGCGGCCCTTGTTGGCTGCCCACCGTGGGCTCGGCCTTCCGCCTCAAGGATTTACCCTGCGAAACACTATTAGTTTACGGCATGCAAGATAATGCATGAGAATACTGGGACTTCGGTCTTGGTTACCTTTGAGGCTGGAAGTAGTTCGGGATAGTCGGCCGTGATGGCCACTAAGGAGTTGTCCTTGCTCAATTGATGAAATACTCCATCGATTAACTCCACACATAAGTCCGGATCTTCTTGGGAGTCCGGATCGAGGGACCGTTCCGGGTCCTCGGGTTGTGGAGGAGGGCTGTTTATTTTTTTCACAGCCTGGCGCAGCTCCTGCATTTAAACATTACTAGACTAAGTACTCAACTACGGGAATTTCAAAGGCGGGTAGGTAAGTGAAAGTGTCCGCTCACCCAACTAGGCGGACTGTACATGGAGAATCCGCCCTCCGGGTTGACACGGAGGAATTCTTCTTCTTCTCCCTTGTACAAAGCGGATAAGATTCTCGTTAAAGTGGCGGCCGAATCTGGCCCCTTGCGACCGCACCGGGTGGCGTCATCCTCCCCGTTGAAATCCCACATGGGGTGGCCTCTGTATTGAAGCAGTTGCACCCCTCGCGTAATGCATATGGCCATGACCTTGACCATGGTCAGTCCGGAATGAGCCAACAACCTTATCCGGCCCATCAGGTACAGGACGTCCCTGTCAGCTTCCCTCTGAGGGTTCCGCGAGCGCCTACTCAGGCGCTTCTTCAACGGGGCATTATTGAACTCGGGGAGGCCGATCCGTACAGGGTCCGGCAGGGGGACGTCATCTATATAAAAGCACTCCGAGGGCCAGTCTTCGGACGCCCTCTTTGGGGTACCGGATAGATATCCGGTCCCGGCGATGCGCCATAGTTCGGCTCCGCCCACTTGATAAATAGACCCCTCCTGAGAACGGGGCACAAGGCAAAACAACCTCTTCCACAACGCGAAATGGGCCTCAATGCCCAAGAACAGCTCATAGAGAGCCACGAAGCCCGCGGTGTGCAGAATGGAGGCGGGCGTGAGGTTGTGTAGCTGGAGGCCGTAGAACTCCAGCAACCCTCGGAGAAACGGATGAATTGGAAATCCTAGTCCTCTCATCAAATAAGGGATGAAGCATACCCGCTCTCCTTGAGAGGGATTGGGGACGCTCTCCGCCTGCTCTCCGCCGCTATAGGCAGCAATCCCGGCTCGAACTGGGACCATATATGCTGGGGGGAGAAGCCCCTTGGACTGAAGCACTACTAACTCGCTATGCGGGACAGAACACCGCCCCCAATCTCCGGGCCAAGGGCTGGAGAGGCGAGAGGAGGAGTGGCACCAACCGGCCATGGTGGAATGGATCCCTGTCGGAGGCGCTCTGATGAAGACTCGCGGAGGGAAGATGGTGCGAATTGGATCTAAATCCCCGTCTCTTTTATGGGCGGCTCATTAACGCAACCCGGGGGGGGGGGGTAAGTGAAAAAAAATCCCCTAGCTTTTCGCATTCGTTTGACGCGTGGAAGATGGTCATTATGGGGCACAGAAGCCGAGGAGGACAGCACACACTAGAAGCCGGACACAATTCGACGGGTACAGGGAATTCGAAGGAGAACTCGCCTTGCAATGCCGAAGACAACTTGCGCGACGGACTCGTCGTCATTTAAGCCTGGTTCGGGGGCTACTGCGGGAGTCCTGGATTAGGGGGTGTCCGGATGGCCGGACTGTGACCTTTGGCCGGACTCCCGGACTATGAAGATACAAGATTGAAGACTCCGTCCCATGTCCGGATGGAACTTTCCTTGGCGATACGATATGAAGATCTCCTCCCATTGTAACCGACTCTGTGTAACCCTAGCCCTCTCCGGTGTCTATATAAACAGGAGAGTTTTAGTCCATAGCACGAACAACAATCATACCATAGGCTAGCTTATAGGGTTTAGCCTCTCTGATCTCGTGGTAGATCTACTCTTGTACTACCCATATCATCAACATTAATCAAGCAGGAGTAGGGTTTTACCTCCACCGTGAGGGCCCGAACCTGGGTAAAAACATCGTGTCCCTTGTCTCCTGTTACCATTCGCCTAGACGCACAGTTCGGGACCCCCTACCCGAGATCCGCCGGTTTTGACACCGACAGAGACCCTGAACTTGATAAAGTTAAAACGACGATTGGTAGTTGGAGGCCCATCTTAAAAGGCTTTGTCAAATGGTTTAACTCAGTGGCCTGGCAGCCCATGAAAAAGCCTCGAATTTGGGCCTGGCAGCCCTTGAAAAGCCTCGACTACAAGTTTTATTTGCTTTTTGAAGTTTTCTCTCCTTTGATAAGGTTTTAAGTTAAACCGGTGTTTCTTGACCCAGTGTGGCTTTTCAATCATTATATTAACCCGGTGTTTGTTAACCCGCCTTGGCTCTCAACTATAAGTTGTAAGACCGCATCCAATTATAAACCGGTGTTTATTAACCCGGCCTGGCTTTGGCTATATATCGCCAGTTTATTCATCTGGTGTTCATTGTAACCCGACATGACTTGTTACATAACATCACTACATGGTGAGAGTTATAACAGTTCAAGATATGGGTTTCCACCCTTACTACAATAAAAGTTGGTAAACCAACTAAGTGATTTCATATCACAGGTATGAGTTATTTCATATTTATTCCGCTTTGGCTATTTGCCAGGCTTTATCTTGGGCATTATGACCCGTCCGACGGTAAACCGCCAGGACAATTCTTTTTATGCAGATATTAGAATCGCATGACAATCATTAAGGTATAATTAAGCACAGCTAACATCATGATGGATTAAAAACGTTATGCATCAGTACCACAGAGCAAAGTACTTTCACTAGCCTATTACAAGGCGCGTTGAGGCCCAAAATGCTGATTGTTTTTACACCAAACAAAGTCTGTCAAATTAACCCGATGGCCGGATTAAGATTCATTGCCAGTACGACGTGAAGTTGATGGATCTTCAGGCGCCGGTTCAACCTCCTCCTCTCCACCCAGTGGCTGGAAGTCAATGGTGGTCCAGTCTAATCAAGGTTAGAGCCTGAAATACAGCTTCTTCACTTATCAGATTGGATGGTTCAGCATCAGGGGCGTAAGTATGCTTACGGATTGGCGGGATAAGGTTTTGCGCTTCTGCCACAGTCGTCTCAACCCGCTGGTTCCTTTCATCATAAAAGGACCAATGGACAGTGAAGTTAGCTTCTTCAACCAGTTGACTCGATAGCGGACGCATTTCCTTTGTCAGGGCTCCGAGAGCTTTGTTGTCAAAAGTTGATCCATCTGCTTGCTCATCCGGAAATCCCTTAGCAATATCAACAGGATCCAAGTCAGATATCCATGCTTTGGCCCGAGTCAGTGCCAGCAAAGCGCCAGCCCTGGCAGCAGAACGCTTCACCTCTTCTATCTGAGCCGGCGTCATGGATAATCTCACTAGTGTGTCCTTGATCAAAGTTGGCGCCAGTTTATTGTATGAGACTGCACTGATAACCCGTTGGGCACCAGTATACAATTGCTCAATCAAAGTGTATGCTGCCTTCTACTTCATCCGCATGTCTACGCCTAAATGAGCAATGTGATTCCCTGAGACGGTTTAAAAACTTAATGTTAAACCAGCGGAGTTGAACAATACTTCAGATCAGGCTATTATAAAGTACTTACCAAAAACCGCAGCTATCATGGTGTTCACTTGATGTTTCATCCTAGTCAGCTCTTCCTCAACTGGTTTAAGAGCTGCTTCAGCCTCTTCAGCCCGTTTCAACAGAGCAGCTCTTTCAGTCTCCCAGTTGGTGCGTTCAGTTTTGAAGCCATCCTTTAATTTTTCCATGGCAGTCAAAGAGCCCTTTATCTCTTCTTTGGCTTTAGAGGTCTCTTCTTGCTGGGACTTGATGTTTTCTTGAAGGTCGGTGATTTGAGATTCTTTGATATTCTTCTCAGTCTGCAAGACAGAAGATGAAGTTGTTAAAGTCCCAAGCACATAACAAGTTGTGCACCGACACTTGGGGGCTAATGTGGATTGCTTTTTAAAAGTGAATATTTTCAAAGTCCCAAGGCTCAATCCAGGTATTCAGCTTGGCACTTGGAGGCTAATGCACATTTGATCAGTAAAGACAATTAACAAGGATAGACAGTTCCGGTTTGTCTTCAAAAGACAAACCGACCCTTGGGGGCTACTCAGTTGAAGTGTGCTTTATATCAAAGTCCCGGTTTATTTTCAAGAGATAACCCGGCCCTTGGGGGCTCCAATGGAAGAGATATACAGAATAAAGTAAACTTCAAAGAGTTCAAGATTACCTCATAACGTTCCTTCATCAGATTCACCAAACCGGCTTCAAAGTCATGGCTGGTGTAAAGGTGGTTCAAAAAGCTGGAATGAAGTTCCTCGGCACTAAGATTGATGAAGTTGGATAAGTCAGTCTTCCCTTTCCCCTTGCCCATAGCAGTGAATTCCTCCTTGGCAATATGTTTGGACAAAACAACTGGGTTGCCAGGGGCAATGAAACCATGACCAGTAATAATAACATCATCATCATTACCCTTTGGTGGACTTGGCGGATTGACGGTATTCCTGGCTGGGCTTGGCGGATTAACAGCTGGTCTCGGTGGATTAGCGGTTGGACTTGGCGGATCAGCAGCCGGGCTCGGAGGAGTAGCATGAGGACTTGATGGATCAATATGAATGGCCGGGTCAGCCTCCAATGGATTGGCCGCAGTGTCCTCACCTTGTGGGCGGAATCATCCATAACATTAGTAGTCCTACCGGTGCCTTCAGGAGCCCTTTCTGGTTCAACTTCATTAGTAGGGGCACTGGTTTTAGCCTTCTTGCTAAAACGGGCTTTGGCACTGTGATATCAAAACGAAGATTAGCATGATAAACTGAACAATGAAGGAAAAAATGAGGGGCATTATACTTACCCAGGGACGGTTTTTAGGGGAGGCAGCTGAGTGGTTCATGAACCGCCAGACGAATTAGAAGACACCTGGTAATTCGGATCAGACGGATTGAGTGGGCATCGGAAGAAACCCTTCAAAGGATAAAGTTTTTCAGGAGAACAAGTAACCTCTGGACGATGCTTCCGGGTTGGCGTATCCAGTAAACCGGAAGAAGTGACTTGCTGGCCACTATGCCGGGTTGTGCGACTCCCTTCAGCTTGGTGTGTCTTCAAAGAAAATTGCGGATCCAAATAAGCAAGAGGGTGAGAGTTTTACTTTCCGAACTGCATGGGGAAATTTTTGAACTGGCACAAGATCTGAATCGGAGGAAAGAGAGATTACCTCAATATGGTACGCACGGCTGACCTCCGCATCATCCTGGGAATAGTCATTGTCAATAAGGTGTATGAAAAAGGAACCAAGTGAGTCAAGTTCTACCTCTTGATCCGATTCGTCAATATCTTCTGGAGGATCAGAAGACTCGGCGGTTTTCTTCTTGGCAGCTCTCTTTGTGGCTTTGGTCTTCACACGAGGAGCCCTAGCCAGTTTGTCTTGGGCTTTCCTCTTCCAGAAGGAGTTGTTGGCCTGTGAAATTAAAACAAAGGAGTATTAGCACATTGTTAAAGTGGAGGCGGATCAGTAAGCATCAAGTTAAACTTTACCGCTGGCGGTTGGTTGGAGGCGTAAAAAGGTGGCAACCCGGTTTGGCTACATGCGGCGATTGGTTCGTCAAGCATCTTCTTCACCGATTCAGTAACTTCATCATCCTTCATCACCACTGCATGATATCGTTGAGGATCCTTGACATTGCCAGTGTATTCATGCATTAATCCGGGGCGGGGACTTAAAGGCAGAATACCCAAGAAACCCAGCAGCGGATGAGATCAATGCTAGTCAAACCGTTGGCCAAGAGAGCCCGGAGCTTGGCGAGTTGAGGTGCATAAGTTTGCCGTTCTTTGGCAGTTAATCGTTGAGGTAATGGGTGGCCATTGCTAAGTCGGTGAGGACGGTAACCCGGCAAAGGATTTTCTCCGTCAGGGGCAGTGTTCCGGCAATAAAACCAAGTTTGGTTCCAATCTTTGGGATGGCTGTGGTGTTTTGCATGAGGGAAATCAACTTATTTCCTCTTCTGGATTGATACCCCGCCAAGTTCCGTGTTGGGTCCATAAGAGAACTCGGTGCGATGGTTTAAATGAAAAAAAAATCCCGAAAAAGCTCCACGGATGGTTCTTCTTGAAGGTAAACTTCAGAGAACACTTGAAAATTGCATATATTTGACACGGAATTCGGTCCAATATCTTGTGGATGGAGTTGAAAGCTCGCAAGGACGTCCCGGAATTTTTTTGATCCGGGCGGGCTGAATCCCCGGTCTAAGTGTTGCATAAATACAATCACCTCTTCATCTTGAGGTTCAGGAGGGCACTCAGGGCCAGGGACTCGCCACTGAAGGACCCTTTTTGAAGCTAAAGCGCCAGTGGTAATGTATCCATTAATTTGCGTTTCCGTGATCCAGGACGGAACCCAGTTGCAAGAAGAAAATTGTTTGGTCATCTTGGAAAGCAAACTGTGAAGGAAAAATGAAGGCCGGTTTACGAATGACGGTTTGAATGTACTAATCAGTGTTAAACCGGGAATTTGATAAAGCGTACATGTGAGATAAACCGGAAATTATTGTTCAAGTCAAAATGGCGGTTTAAGTGAGGGCTAATGGCATATGGCGGATTGTCAACTACTAAAAGTTAAACCGCCACATAGGTGGAAGAGCCAGAACTGAAAATCTGCTAAGTATTGATAGAAACAGGTTTCACAAATCTGATGCTATAAATTGGGATCTACCGTGATGCAGTAAGAAATTTATTCTGAGCCCTAAAAATGGCGATGAAAGATCACTATAAGTCCAGAAGGGAACTATCAAGGCAGGAGGAGATACTACGGCAAGGTGAACTAAAGTCGCAGCTTTGGCCGCAGGAGAAGGATGACAAGTTCATCTAAGTCTCGACAGTAAGTGAAAAGGAAGCAAGCAAAGAGGAACGCTTAAGAACATGGATTAACACGGAAACCCTAAAAACAGATCTAGGGTTGAGAGGGAGAGGCTTACCAGATGCGCAAGGATAGCGGAGGAAAGCAGCAGATTTCTGGTACAATCAGGTTGATGCAGCGGCCTCTGTTGATGAAGTGCTGGAAGGTTGAGGGCAGCGGTGGAGCTTCAGAGCTTGAGCATTGCAAGGAGGAAGAAGAGGCATGGAAGGGTAAGAAAGGAAGGACCCCGAGCCTATTTATAAGGCAAATGGATAAAGGCAAGTGCGGGGATCGAGGAGCCTAAAGCGGCGAACGAGGGCATAGCTGTCGCCTCGATTTTCGGGATACCATTAAATGAAGGGAATCTTTTTAATCTTTTATATAGAGATGACGTCATGATGATCCGTTGCTGTGTCTAGAGGATGACATCACGGCGGCGGTTTAACAAAATTTGCAGGAGAAGACATCATGGCGGTTTACGAGAAATATAAGGAGATGTTCACAGAAATTCTTTAAGTATTGAGGATTGACATGAACAGGTTCAAATCAATCTGGGGCCTAATGTTGGGGATATAACTACTGAGTGTAAACCGCCCAGGAGGGGCCGGTTCATCTTCAACTATATTAAAGCCCACGAAGACCCAGAAGATGGCGCTTTACTAATGAAGCTTAGTGGCCCGGAGCCCAAAGGCGGATTAGGGCCCATAGTGGTAAACCGCCATGGTTATGTAACTTGTATTGTAAGTTAGGAAAGGAGATACCGAGCCGGACACTTGTATGAGTCGGCCTCGGGACTCTGTATACCGGCCGGGCATCAACCTATGTATATAAAGGGATGCCCCGGCGGCGGTTCAGGGATGGGAGACAACAACTCGAGAATCAGGCAAAGCGTATTTGCTCCCTGGTCATCGAAACCCAATCAATTCCATCACAACTAGACGTAGGCTTTTACCTTCATTGAAGGGGCCGAACTAGTATAAAACTCCCATGTACCTTGTTCGGTTTAACCCCTTCAAGCTAACCGACGCGATAGCTCCACGACTAAGTCCTTTCATGAGGACATCTGATGTGTTAATTCCACGACACCTACCTACGAATTGAGTAAGATCCTTCAAGTAAGTTGTCATCGGTGCATGCAATAAAAATTGCTCTCTAAATATGTATGATCTATTAATGTGAAGAAAATAAGCTTTATACGATCTCGTTATGGAAGCAATAAAAGCGACGGACTGCATAATAAAGGTCCATATACAAGTGGCAATATAAAGTTTCATTCTTTTGCATTAAGATTTTTTGCATCCAACCATAAAAGCGCATGACAACCTCTGCTTCCCTCTGCGAAGGGCCTATCTTTTACTTTATGTCTTTTACTTTTATGCAAGAGTCAAGGTAATCTTCACCTTTCCCTTTTTCATTTTATCCTTTGGCAAGCACCTCGTGTTGGAAAGATCCTGATATATATATCCAATTGGATGTAAGTTAGCATGAACTATTATTGTTAACATCACCCGAAGGTGAATACGTTGGGAGGCAACACTATAAGCCCCTATCTTTCCAAGTGTCCGATTAAAACTCTATAACCACAAGTATTGCCTGAGTGTTAGCAATTGTAGAAGACTATATGATAGTTGAGTATGTGGAGTTTGCTAAATCAAAACTCTGACATAGACCCTTCCCGAAAATAAGATGAATTGCAATTGTTTGATGACTAAGAATGAAGTTTGCTAGTTTTCAAGAAAGTTTATGGTCTATGCTTTAACATGTGAATAGTTTGTTACTTGATCTTGAGAAGTTTTATGAGATGAACTACTGTTATGACATATAATCTTGCTAGAAAAGGTGATTGAAATTATCATTGATCAAACTTGTGCACCTGCTAGCATTCACACTTCATAAATTCTTTCTTTTATCATTTACCTACTCGACGACGAGCAGGAATTAAGCTTGGGGATGCTGATACGTCTCCAACGTATCTATAATTTATGAAGCATTCATGCTATTTTATTATCTGTTTTGAATGATTACGGGCTTTACTATACACTTTTATATTACTTTTGGGACAAACCTATTAACCGGAGGCCCAACCCATATTGCTGTTTTATTGCCTATTTTAGTGTTTCGAAGAAAAGGAATATCAAACGGAGTCCAAACAGAATGAAACCTTCAGAAAAGTTATTTTTGGAACAGAAGCAATCCCGGGAACTTGGAGTGCAAGCCAAGGAAGCGTCGAGGAAGACATGAGATAGGGACCCTCGTGGGCCCCTCGTGGCTCCCCTGACCGACTTCTTTCAACTATATATTCCCATATACCCTAAAAACATCAAAGACAACAATAGATCGGGAGTTCCGCCGCCGCAAGCCTCTGTAGCCACCAAAAACCTCTCGGGAGCCCGTTCCGACACCCTGCCGGAGGGGGAACCCATCACCGGTGGCCAGCTTCATCATCCCGGTGCTCTCCATGACGAGGAGGGAGTAGTTCACCCTCGAGACTGAGGGTATGTACCAGTAGCTATGTGTTTGATCTCTCTCTCTCTCTCGTGTTCTCTCTATGGCATGATCTTGATGTATCGCGAGCTTTGCTATTATAGTTGGATCTTATGATGTTTCTCCCGCTCTACTCTCTTGTGATGAATTGAGTTCTCCCTTTGAAGTTATCTTGTCGGGTTGAGTCTTTAAGGATTTGAGAACACTTGATGTATGTCTTGCCATGACAATGGGATATTCACGTGATCCACTTGATGTATGTTTTGGTGATCAACTTGCGGGTTCCGTCCATGAACCTATGCATAGGGGTTGGCACACGTTTTTGTCTTGACTCTCCGGTAGAAACTTTGGGGCACTCTTTGAAGTACTTTCTGTCGGTTGGATAGATGAATCTGAGATTGTGTTATGCATATCGTATAATCATTCCCATGGATACTTGAGGTGACAATGTTGTATCTAGGTGAGATTAGGGTTTTGGTTGATTTGTGTCTTAAGGTCTTATTCTAGTATGAACTCTTGAATAGATTGATCCGAAAGAATAACTTTGAGGTGGTCTCGTACCCTACCATAATCTCTTCGTTTGTTCTCCACTATTAGTGGCTTTGGAGTGACTCTTTGTTGCATGTTGAGGGATTGTTATATGACCTATCTATGTTATTATTGTTGAGAGAACTTGCACTAGTGAAAGTATGAACCCTAGGCCTTGTTTCCTACCATTGCAATATCGTTTACGCTCACTTTTATCCTTTGTGAGCTTGCTGTTTTTATAATTTCAGATTACAAAAACCTATATCTACCATCCATATTGCACTTGTATCACCATCTCTTCGCCGAACTAGTGCACCTATACAATTGTCCATTGTATTGGGTGTGTTGGGGACACAAGAGACTCTTTGTTATTTGGTTGCAGGGTTGTTTGAGAGAGACCATCTTCATCCTACGCCTCCCACGGATTGATAAACCTTAGGTCATCCACTTGAGGGAAATTTGCAACTATCCTACAAACCTGTGCACTTGTAGGCCCAACAACGTCTACAAGAAGAAGGTTGTGTAGTAGACATCAGCCAACTGCTGACCCGCCTACCGAGCGAGCCACCGATGGCTCTGAAAACCCGGAAATCCCTAGCCCGGCCAGGACGGATAAGCCTCAAGACCCTGATGTCAAGATCACCAAGACCGGCTTTGCTGAGCCGGGGAGACCAACCGTGCTGGCCAAGTGTTCCGCCAAGGAGGAGCTTATGGAACGCCGCCGGGTCAAGTTTATGTCGCTGATTATACTCATATGAGTATCGGGGAAGTTTTTTCTGGCTATATGAGCCAAGTGCACAGCAGCCGTGACCTCGAAATTGACATGGTGAAGCAGATGCACCAGAAGTTTGAGGTACAATCCTTTCTCTGTACTCATTTATCCTTACTATGCCAGCCCCCAAGTCTATTGCTTATGATAAATATGTTGTAGACTTAGAAACAAACTTAGTAATATTAGTAATAGATTTGGATAAAACATGTAAGAAATCTGGCTTACACCGTATCCCCCAAGGGCCGGCTTAAGCAGCATGTTTGAGTTGGTTCTTCATATGCTTGTATAGAATAAGATACTTGAAAAAATTTAATAGCAATATGCATTAGCCCCCAAGTGCCAAGTACTCTTGCTTGCAAAGTGCTTGGGACTTACTCTCATTGAACCGCCTACTTAATTAAAATTCTTTGGTAGACATTAGCCCCCATGTGCCAAGTGTTGTTGCATGCAAAAGGCTTGGGACTTTGATATTGTATGATAATAGTCATGACTTTGACCCGATATTTGTACAGGCCACCACTAGTCAATTGGAATCAGAGGTATCTGACTTGAAGAACTGCCTGCAAGCTCAAGAAACGGAAACCCAAAGAGCCAACTCCAAGTTTGAATTCAGTATATCTGAACAAGAAAAACTGAAAAAGACTTTGAAATGGAGAAAAAGGCCTGGGCTGATGAAAAGATTGCTTTGATCAATCAAGCTGAGAAGGCAGAGGCGGCTCTTGAAGAGGCGACCGGTGAATTATCCGGCTTAAAACGCCATGTCTCTCAGATGGTCTCAACAATCTTTGGTAACTCGCCCTGCAAGTGTCAAATAGTCGAATCTTTCAAGTAATCATATAACTTATCATTAACTCACCTGACATTGCTATGCAGGCCCTAGGAGTTCAAATCTTAACCAAGATATGTTGATCAAGCTGAAGGCGGTTTACACACTAGTGGAACAATTCTACACCGGGTCTCAGCGCGCCTTAGCCACAGTGGCCCTGTCAAATGAAGTGCCCACCCTTCTGGCGGATGTGCTAAGGAAACTCTCTGTGCTGCCCCAACGATTTACTGAACTAAGGCGATCGTCTGTAAGAGCAGGAGCTGTGGCCGCCTTAAGTCGGGCCAAAGCTTGGCTACCAGAGTTAGACCCGGCCGACATCGCCACCTATCCAAGCTTTAAGGAGGATGGCACTCCCTTTGATCAGGAAGACTTCGCCACTTGTGTGAAGGAGATACGCCCCGTGGCCACCCTGATAGCTGATGAAGCGGATCTCACTAAGTACCAGCCGGGTTATGACGCGGAGAATTGGAGAATTACAACGCCACATTACAAAGTGACCAGCCTGACCCCCACTCAGTAAGCATACCTTCGCCCCTGAAGTTGACCCGGATGGACTAATTGATCATGAAGCTGAATTTAAAGCTTTGAATGGCATTGACTGGTCATCATCAACCTTCCAAGAAAGGGAACAGGGCGAAGAAGCGGAGAAGGCTAACACGGATGCTTCACGCCATCAAGGAAACTGATCCGCCAGGCGGTTTATATCTGTGGCCTGCTGAAAAACAATGTTAATCATTTTGACTCGAGGAGTCCTGTAATAGGGTAGAAATAACTTTGTTTTGCCGTGCCATCATGCACATTTTGGTGCTCAATACTATTAAGCCGCCATCTTATGTTCACCCGTGTTATACTTATCATTTGTTTTCCTTATGCTTGACCAAGTCTTTTAACTGTCCTGCACACAGAAATAGATCACAAGATCCCTTGGCGGCTTACCGCAAGGCGGGTTATAATATCTTGATATATAACCATTAAGATGGAAAACGAATCATGGATAAGCCTGTTGTGACATATAATTTTGAAACACAACTATAATATCATACCTGTGATCTTTTGATTTGTACTGCCGGTTTATATGACCCGAATAGTAAGGGTGATAACCCAATCTTTGAAATCCAGCACTTCCAAATATATGATGACTCTCATATGTTGGCGACTTATCATCCAAAATCAAGCCGGGTTAAATTTAACCACACTTACACTTAAATCTTTGAACAAAAAGTCTCAAGTCAAATAAAGGCTGTTGTCAAATAAAACTTAAACCAAATAAGAAGAAACAATCGAGGCTTCTGATTCGAATATGATCAGTAAACCATTCCAAAGGGGTTAAGCTAGGATTCGAATATGATCAGGTAGCCCCTAGTGGCTTTGGCGTTGCGCCGATCAAGAGGGTACCGACAACTATGTTCTCTTTGGTTCGAATACGACCTATGTTTGAACAGGAATCCCCCTAATGACCCTGAGAGTTTTTTAATGACTCTAATTCGAATACGATCAAAGTCGATTCCCAAAAGGGGTTGAGCTATGATTCGAATATGATAAAGAAGCCCCTAGTGAGCTCGGCAGTGTGCCTATCAAGAGGGTACCGACAACTATGTTCTCTTTGGTTCGAATACGACCTATGTTTGAACAGGAAGCCCCCTAGTGATCATGAGGTTTAACGACCAGATCCGAATACGATCATAAGCCGGATCAAGCGGGTCAAGCTAGATTCGAATACGACCACCCCCAAGTGATCATTTGAAATGACAATAATGAAGACGTATTACCTTTGAGGATAAAAAAGGACAAAGGTATTGCTTTATTACTTATCATAATATATACATCGTCAAAATATGTACATCATGAGAGCCGGTGGCTCAAGTGTAGTAAGGACGCAGATGAGCGATATTCCACAGTCGGCGGGTGTCCTCCTCCAACTTACGTGAGTCTTTGTGCTCTCGAACATCGATAAGGTAGTATGACCCATTGTTCAAGTTTTTGCTGACCACAAAGGGCCCTTCCCAAGGTGGGGATAACTTGTGTGCATCAGTTTGATCTTGGATGAGCCGGAGCACCAAATCACCTTCCTGAAAGGTTCTGGATTTAACCCGACGGCTGTGATAGCGGCGTAGGTCTTGTTGGTAAATCGCCGAGCGGGCTGCTGCTAAGTCATGCTTTTCATCCAATAGGTCAAGTGCATCCTGGCGAGCTTGTTCATTATCAGCTTCAACATAAGCCGCCACACGGGGTGAGTCATGACGGATGTCTCTTGGAAGAACCGCCTCGGCTCCGTAAACCATGAAAAAAGGCGTATAACCCATAGATCTGTTAGGAGTAGTATTGATGCTCCATATCACAGAGGGTAACTCCTCAACCCAACAACCCGGCGTCCGTTGCAGAGGAACCAAAAGCCGGGGCTTGATGCCTTTCAAGGTTTCCTGATTGGCTCTTTTAGCTTGACCATTGGATTGCAGGTGAGCTATGGATGAAACATCAAGCCGAATATGCTCATGTTGACAAAACTCTTCCATGGCGCCTTTAGACAGATTAGTACCATTGTCAGTTATAATGCTATGTGGAAAGCCAAAGCGAAATATCACCTTCTTCATGAATTGAACCGCCATGGCTGCATAACACTTACTAACTGGCTCTGCATCAACCCACTTTGTGAACTTGTCAACCGCCACCAAGAGGTGGGTCTTTTTATCTTTGGACCTTTTGAAAGGCCCAACCATGTCAAGCTCCCAGACTGCAAACGGCCAAGTGATTGGAATCATCCTCAACTCTTAAGCCGGCACGTGAGCACATCTCGAGAACTTCTGACAACCATCACATTTACTGACCAGATCCTCCGCATCAGCATGAGCCGTCAGCCAATGAAATCCGTGATGGAAAGCTTTGGCCACAAGGGATTTTGCCCCGACGTGATGGCCACAATCTCCTTCATGAATCTCATGAAGAATTTCTTGACCTTCTTCAGGAGAAACACAACGCTGAAACACCCCAGTGACACTACGATGATGCAAATCGCCATTGGCAATTGTCATTGACTTAGACCGCCGGGTTATCTGCCTGGCCAAAGTTTCATCTCCTGGGAACTCGCCCTGGGTCATGTAAGCCAAGTATGGCAATGTCTAATCTAGGATGACGTGAAGAGCCGCCACCAATTGTGCTTCCGGGTCAGGAACAGCCAAGTCTTCCTCTGTAGGCAACTTGACAGAAGGGTTATGCAGAATATCCAAGAAAGTATTAGGCGGCACTGGCTTATGCTCGGAGCCCAGCCGGCTTAAGGCATCAACCGCCTCGTTCTTTCTGCGGTCAATGTGCTCCACTTGGTAACCCTTCAAATGTCCAGCAATGCCATCAACTTCATGGCGATAAGACGCCATGAGAGGATCCTTGGAATCCCACTTGCCTGATACTTGTTGAGCCACCAAATCTAAGTCGCCGAAGCACCTTACCCGGCTTAAGCTCATTTCCTTAGACATCCGAAGTGTAGGGGAACGTTGCAGAAAATTAAAATTTTTCCTATGGTTTCACCAAGATCCATCTATGAGTTCATCTAAGCAATGAGTCATGGGAGAGAAATTGCATCTACATACCACTTGTAGATTGCGTGCGGAAGCGTTCGAGGGAACGATGATGATGGAGTCGTACTCGCCGTGATTCAGATCACTGATGACCAAGTGCTGAACGGACAGCACCTCCGCGTTCAACACACGTACGGTATGGACGACGTCTCCTCCTTCTTGATCCAGCAAGGGGAAAGGAGAGGTTGAGGAAGAAGGCTCCAGCAGCAGCACGACGGCGTGATGATGGTGGAGAGGTAGTACTCCGACAGGGCTTCGCCAAGCGCACAACAGAGGAGGAGAGGTGTTGGGGAGGGGAGGGGCTGCGCCTTGGATCAGGTGTTCAGCCCTCCCCTCGCCCCTCTATTTATAGGGGAAGGGGGAAGGGGGCCGGCCCCCTCTAGATGAGATCTAGAGGGGGGGCGGCGGCCAGGGAGGGGGCTTGCCCCCCAAGCAAAGGGGGTGCGCCCCCTTTAGGGTTCCCCCCAACCCTAGGCGCATGGGTCCAAGGGGGGGCGCGCCCGGCCCTCCAGGGGCTGGTTCCTGCCCCACGCGGCCCATGTGGCCCACCAAGAGGGGTGGACCCTCCCGGTGGACCCCCGGAACCCCTCCGGTGGCCCCGGTACAATACCGATATGCCCCCGAAACTTTCCGGTGTCCCCATGACAACTTCCCATATATAAATCTTTACCTCCGGACCATTCCGGAACTCCTTGTGACGTCCAGGATCTCATCCGGGACTCCAAACAACATTCGGTAATCACATACAAGTCTTCCTAATAACCCTAGCGTCACCGAACCTTAAGTGTGTAGACCCTACGGGTTTGGGAGACACGCAGACATGACCGAGACGGTTCTCCAGTCAATAACCAACATCGGGATCTGGATACCCATGTTGGCTCCCACATGCTCCTCGATGATGTCATCGGATTAACCACGATGTCGAGGATTCAATCAACCCCGTATGCAATTCCCTTTGTCAGACGGTATGTTACTTGCCCGAGACTCGATCGTCGGTATCCCAATACCTCGTTTAGTCTCGTTACCGGCAAGTCACTTTACTCGTACCGTAATGCATGATCCTGTGACCAGACACTTGGTCACTTTGAGCTCATTATGATGATGCACTACCAAGTGGGCCCAGTGATACCTCTCCGTAATCCGGAGTGACAAATCCCAGTCTCGATCCGTGTCAACACAACAGACACTTTCGGAGATACCTGTAGTTCACCTTTATAGTCACCCAATTACGTTGTGACGTTTGGTACACCCAAAGCACTTCTACGGTATCCGGGAGTTACATGATCTCATGGTCTAAGGAAGAGATACTTGACATTGGAAAAGCTCTAGCAAAACGAACTACACGATCTTGTGCTATGCTTAGGATTGGGTCTTGTCCATCACATCATTCTCCTAATGATGTGATCCCGTTGTCAATGACATCCAATGTCCATAGTCAGGAAACCATGACTATCTGTTGACCAACGAGCTAGTCAACTAGAGGCTTACTAGGGACGTATTGTGGTCTATGTATTCACACATGTATTATGATTTCCGGATAATACAATTATAGCATGAATAAAAGAAAATTATCATGAACAAGGAAGTATAATAATAATCCTTTTATTATTGCCTCTAGGGCATATTTCCAACAGTCTCCCACTTGCACTAGAGTCAATAATCTAGTTACATTGTGATGAATCGAACACCCATAGAGTTCTGGTGTTGATCATGTTTTGCTCGCGAGAGAGGTTTAGTCAACGGATTTGCGACATTCAGATCCGTATGTACTTTGCAAATATCTATGTCTCCATGTTGAACATTTTCACGGATGGAGTTGAAGCGACGCTTGATGTGCCTAGTCTTCTTGTGAAACCTGGGCTCCTTGGCAAGGGCAATAGCTCCAATGTTGTCACAGAAGAGTTTGATCGGCCCCGACGCATTGGGTATGACTCCTAGGTCGGTGATGAACTCCTTCACCCAAATTGCTTCATGCGCTGCCTCTGAGGCTGCCATGTACTCCGCTTCACATGTAGATCCCGCCATGACGCTCTGCTTGCAGCTGCACCAGCTTACTGCTCCACCATTCAACATATACACGTATCCGGTTTGTGACTTAGAGTCATCCAGATCTGTGTCGAAGCTAGCATCGACGTAACCCTTTACGACGAGCTCTTTGTCACCTCCATAAACGAGAAACATGTCCTTTGTCCTTTTCAGGTACTTCAGGATATTCTTGACCGCTGTCCAGTGTTCCTTGCCGGGATTACTTTGGTACCTTCCTACCAAACTTACGGCAAGGTTTACATCAGGTCTGGTACACAGCATGGCATACATAATAGATCCTATGGCTGAGGCATAGGGGATGACGCTCATCTCTTCCTTATCTTTTGCCGTGGTCGGGCATTGAGCCGAGCTCAATCTCACACCTTGCAGTACAGGCAAGAACCCTTTCTTGGACTGATCCATTTTGAACTTCTTCAAAATCTTATCAAGGTATGTGCTTTGTGAAAGACCTATGAGGCGTCTCGATCTATCCCTATAGATCTTGATGCCTAATATGTAAGTAGCTTCTCCAAGGTCCTTCATTGAAAAACACTTATTCAAGTAGGCCTTAATGCTATCCAAGAATTCTATATCATTTCCCATCAAAAGTATGTCATCTACATATAATATGAGAAATGCTACAGAGCTCCCACTCACTTTCTTGTAAATGTAGGCTTCTCCATAAGTCTGCATAAACCCAAACGCTTTGATCATCTCATCAAAGCGAATGTTCCAACTCTGAGATGCTTGCACCAACCCATAAATGGATCGCTGGAGCTTGCACACTTTGTTAGCATTCTTAGGATCGACAAAACCCTCCGGCTGCATCATATACAGTTCTTCCTTAAGATGCCCATTAAGGAATGCCGTTTTGACGTCCATCTGCCATATCTCATAATCGTAGTATGCGGCAATTGCTAACATGATTCGGACGGACTTAAGCTTCGCTACGGGAGAGAAAGTCTCATTGTAGTCAATCCCTTGAACTTGCCGATAACCCTTAGCGACAAGTCGAGCTTTATAGACGGTAATATTACCATCCGCTACCGTCTTCTTCTTAAAGATCCGTTTGTTTTCTATCGCTAGCCGTTCATCGGGCAAGTCTGTCAAAGTCCATACTTTGTTTTCATACATGGATTCTATCTAGGATTTCATGGCTTCAAACCATTTGTTGGAATCTGGGCCCGCCATTGCTTCTTCATAGTTTGAAGGTTCACCATTGTCCAACAACTTGATTTCCAGGACAGGGTAGCCGTACCACTCTGGTGCGGAACGTGTCCTTGTGGACCTACGAAGTTCAGTAGCAACTTGATCCGAAGTACCTTGATCATCATCATTATTTTCCTCTTCAGTTGGTGTAGGCATCACAGGAACATTTTCCTGAGCTGCACTACTATCCCGTTCAAGAGGTAGTACTTCATCGAGTTCTACTTTCCTCCCACTTACTTCTTTCGAGAGAAACTCTTTTTCCAGAAAGGATCCGTTCTTGGCAACAAAGATCTTGCCCTCGGATCTTAAGTAGAAGGTATACCCAATGGTTTCTTTAGGGTATCCTATGAAGACGCATTTTTCCGACTTGGGTTCGAGCTTTTCAGGTTGAAGTTTCTTGACATAAGCATCGCATCCCCAAACTTTTAGAAACGACAGCTTAGGTTTCTTCCCAAACCATAATTCATACGGTGTCGTCTCAACGGATTTAGACGGTGCCCTATTTAAAGTGAATGTAGCTGTCTCTAGAGCGTATCCCCAAAATAATAGCGGTAAATCGGTAAGAGACATCATAGATCGCACCATATCCAATAGAGTGCGATTACGACGTTTGGACACACCGTTACGCTGAGGTGTTCCAGGCGGCGTGAGTTGTGAAACGATTCCACATTTTCTTAAGTGTGTACCAAATTCGTGACTTAAATATTCTCCTCCATGATCCGATCGTAAGAATTTTATCTTTCGGTCATGTTGATTATCTACTTCATTCTGAAATTCCTTGAACTTTTCAAAGGTCTCAGACTTGTGTTTCATCAAGTAGACATACCCATATCTACTCAAGTCATCAGTGAGAGTGAGAACATAACGATACCCTCCGCGAGCCTCAACGCTCATTGGACCACACACATCGGTATGTATGATTTCCAACAAGTTGGTTGCTCGCTCCATTGTTCCGGAGAACGGGGTCTTGGTCATTTTGCCCATGAGGCATGGTTCGCATGTGTCAAATGA
Organism: Triticum aestivum; assembly: GCF_018294505.1. Taxonomy (NCBI): domain Eukaryota; kingdom Viridiplantae; phylum Streptophyta; class Magnoliopsida; order Poales; family Poaceae; genus Triticum; species Triticum aestivum. The sequence goes on from NC_057801.1 coordinate 765,182,089, forward strand.
TTCATAATCGAGAGACTCTAAAAGTCCATCAGCATGGAGCTTCTTCATGCGCTTGACACCAATGTGACCAAGGCGGCAGTGCCACAAGTATGTGGGACTATCGTTATCAACTTTACATCTTTTGGTATTCACGCTGTGAATATGTGTAACATTACGTTCGAGATTCATTAAGAATAAACCATTGACCATCGGGGCATGACCATAAAACATATCTCTCATATAAATAGAACAACCATTATTCTCGGATTTAAATGAGTAGCCATCTCGTATTAAACGAGATCCAGATACAATGTTCATGCTCAAACTTGGCACTAAATAACAATTATTGAGGTTTAAAACTAATCCCGTAGGTAAATGTAGAGGTAGCGTGCCGACGGCGATCACATCGACCTTGGAACCATTCCCGACGTGCATCGTCACCTCGTCCTTCGCCAGTCTCCGCTTATTCCGCAGCTCCTGCTGTGAGTTACAAATGTGAGCCACGGCACCGGTATCAAATACCCAGGAGTTACTACGAGTACTGGTAAGGTACACATCAATTACATGTATATCAAATATACCTTTAGTGTTGCCAGCCTTCTTATCCGCTAAGTATTTGGGGCAGTTCCGCTTCCAGTGACCCTTCCCCTTGCAATAAAAGCACTCAGTTTCAGGCTTGGGTCCATTCTTTGACTTCTTCCCGGCACCTGGCTTACCGGGCGCGGCAACATCTTTGCCTTCCTTCTTGAAGTTCTTCTTACCCTTGCCCTTCTTGAACTTAGTGGTCTTATTGACCATCAACACTTGATGTTCTTTCTTGATTTCAACCTCTGCTGACTTCAGCATTGAAAATACTTCAGGAATGGTTTTCACCTTCCCCTGCATATTGTAGTTCATCACAAAGCTCTTGTAGCTTGGTGGGAGCGACTGAAGGATTATGTCAATGACCGCCTCATCCGGGAGGTTAATGTCCAGCTGGGACAGGCGGTTGTGCAACCCAGACATTTTGAGTATATGCTCACTGACGGAAATATTTTCCTCCATCTTACAACTATAGAACTTGTTGGAGACTTCATATCTCTCGACCCGGGCATGAGCTTGGAAAACTAGTTTCAGCTCCTCGAACATCTCATATGCTCCGTGTTGCTCAAAACGCTTTTGGAGCCCCGGTTCTAAGCTGTAAAGCATGCTGCACTTAACGAGGGAGTAATCATCAGCGCGAGACTGCCAAGCATTCATAATGTCTTGGTTCTCTGGGACGGGTGCATCACCTAGCAGTCCTTCTAGGACATATTGTTTCCTAGCAGCTATGAGGATGATCCTTAGGTTCCGGACCCAGTCCGTATAGTTGCTGCCATCATCTTTCAGCTTGGTTTTCTCTAGGAACGCGTTGAAGTTCATGTTGACATGAGCGGCAGCCATTTGATCTACAAGACATATTTGCAAAGGTTTTAGACTAAGTTCATGATAATTAAGTTCATCTAATCAAATTATTGAATGAACTTCCACTCAGATTTGACATCCCTCTAGTCATCTAAGTGTTACACGATCCGAGTCGACTAGGCCGTGTCCGATCATCACGTGAGACGGACTAGTCATCATCGGTGAACATCTCCATGTTGATCGTATCTTCCATATGACTCGTGTTCGACCTTTCGGTCTCTGTGTTCCAAGGCCATGTCTGTACATGCTAGGCTCGTCAAGTTAACCCTAAGTGTTCTGCATGTGTAAATCTGTCTTACTCCCGTTGTATGTGAACGTAAGGATCTATCACACCCGATCATCACGTGGTGCTTCGAAACGACGAACTTTAGCAACGGTGCACAGTTAGGGGGAACACTTTCTTGAAATTATTATAAGGGATCATCTTATTTACTACCGCCGTTATAAGTAAACAAGATGCATAAAACATAATAAACATCACATGCAATTATATAGTAGTGACATGATATGGCCAATATCATATAGCTCCTTCGATCTCCATCTTCGGGGCTCCATGATCATCTTCGTCACCGGCATGACACCATGATCTCCATCATCATGATCTCCATCATTGTGTCTTCATGAAGTTGTCACGCCAACGACTACTTCTACTTCTATGGCTAACGCGTTTAGCAATAAAGTAAAGTAATTTACATGGCGTTCTTCAATGACACGCAGGTCATACAAAAAATAAAGACAACTCCTATGGCTCCTGCCGGTTGTCATACTCATCGACATGCAAGTCGTGATTCCTATTACAAGAACATGATCTCATACATCACAATATATCATTCATCATTCATCACAACTTCTGGCCATATCACATCACATGACAATTGCTGCAAAAACAAGTTAGACGTCCTCTAATTGTTGTTGCATCTTTTACGTGGCTGCAATTGGGTTCTAGCAAGAACGTTTTCTTACCTACGAATAACCACAACATGATTTTGTCAACTTCTATTTACCCTTCATAAGGACCCTTTTCATCGAACCCGCTGCAACTGAAGTGGGAGAGACAGACACCCACCAGCCACCTTATGCAACTAGTGCATGTCAGTCGGTGGAACCGGTCTCACGTAAGCGTACGTGTAAGGTTGGTCCGGGCCGCTTCATCCCACAATACCGCTGAAGCAAGATAAGACTAGCAGCGGCAAACAAGTTGACAAGATCTACGCCCACAACAAAATTGTGTTCTACTCGTGCAATAGAGAATTACGCATAGACCTAGCTCATGATGCCACTGTAGGGGAACATTGCAGAAAATTAAAAATTTTCCTACAGTTTCACCAAGATCCATCTATGAGTTCATCTAAGCAACGAGTCATGGGAGAGAAATTGCATCTACATACCACTTGTAGATTGCGTGTGGAAGCGTTCGAGGGAACGGTGATGATGGAGTCGTACTCGCCGTGATTCAGATCACCGATGACCAAGTGCTGAACGGACAGCACCTCCGCGTTCAACACACGTACGGTACGGACGACGTATCCTCCTTCTTGATCCAGAAAGGGGAAAGGAGAGGTTGAGGAAGAAGGCTCCAGCAGCAGCACGACGGCGTGATGATGGTGGAGAGGCAGTACTCCGACAGGGCTTCGCCAAGCGCACAACAGAGGAGGAGAGGTGTTGGGGAGGGGAGGGGCTGCGCCTTGGATCAGGTGTTCAGCCCTCCCCTCGCCCCTCTATTTATAGGGGAAGGGGGAAGGGGGCCAGCCCCCTCTAGATGAGATCTAGAGGGGGGGCGGCGGCCAGGGAGGGGGCTTGCCCCCCAAGCAAAGGGGGTGCGCCGCGTTTAGGGTTCCCCCCCAACCCTAGGTGCATGGGCCCAAGGGGGGGTGCGCCCAGCCCTCTAGGGGCTGGTTCCCTGCCCCACGCGGCCCATGTGGCCCACCAAGAGGGGTGGCCCCTCCCGGTGGACCCCCGGAATCCCTCCGGTGGCCCCGGTACAATACCGATATGCCCTCGAGACTTTCCGGTGTCCGCATGACAACTTCCCATATATAAATGTTTACCTCCAGACCATTCCGGAACTCCTTGTGACGTTCGGGATCTCATCCGGGACTCCGAACAACATTCGGTAATCACATACAAGTCTTCCTAATAACCCTAGCGTCACCGAACCTTAAGTGTGTAGACCCTACGGGTTCGGGAGACACGCAGACATGACCGAGACGGCTCTCTGGTCAATAACCAACAGCGGGATCTGGATACCCATGTTGGCTCCCACATGATCCTCGATGATGTCATCGGATGAACCACGATGTCGAGGATTCAATCAACCCCGTATACAATTCCCTTTGTCAGACGGTATGTTACTTGCCCGAGACTCGATTGTCGGTATCCCAATACCTCGTTCAGTCTCATTACCGGCAAGTCACTTTACTCGTACCATAATGCATGATCCCGTGACCAGACACTTGGTCACTTTGAGCTCATTATGATGATGCACTACCGAGTGGGCCCAGTGATACCTCTCCATAATCCGGAGTGACAAATCCCAGTCTCGATCTGTGTCAACACAACAGACACTTTCGGAGATACCTGTAGTGCACCTTTATAGTCACCCAATTACGTTGTGACGTTTGGTACACCCAAAGCACTTCTACGGTATCCGGGAGTTACACGATCTCATGGTCTAAGGAAGAGATACTTGACATTGGAAAAGCTCTAGCAAAACGAACTACACGATCTTGTGCTATGCTTAGGATTGGGTCTTGTCCATCACATCATTCTCCTAATGATGTGATCCCGTTGTCAATGACATCCAATGTCCATAGATAGGAAACCATGACTATCTGTTGACCAACGAGCTAGTCAACTAGAGGCTTACTAGGGACGTATTGTGGTCTATGTATTCACACGTGTATTACGATTTCCAGATAATACAATTATAGCATGAATAAAAGACAATTATCATGAACAAGGAAATATAATAATAATCCTTTTATTATTGCCTCTAGGGCATATTTCCAACACGAAGACCATGGAGTAAGGCCTCATATTTGATGTCTACTACACAACCTTCTTCTTGTAGACGTTGTTGGGCCTACAAGTGCACAGGTTTGTAGGACAGTAGCAAATTTCCCTCAAGTGGATGACCTAAGGTTTATCAATCCGTAGGAGGCGTAGGATGAAGATGGTCTCTCTCAAACAACCCTACAACCAAATAACAAAGAGTCTCTTGTGTCTCCAACACACCCAATACAATGGTAATTTGCATAGGTGCACTAGTTCGGCGAAGAGATGGTGATACAAGTGCAATATGGATAGTAGATAAAGGTAATTGTAATATGAAATTATAAAAACAGCAAGGTAGCAAGTGGTAAAAGTGATCGTAAACGGTATTGCAATGGTAGGAAACAAGGCCTAGGGTTCATACTTTCACTAGTGCAAGTTCTCTCAACAATAATAACACAGATAGATCATATAACAATCCCTCAACATGCAATGAAGAGTCACTCCAAAGCCACTAATAGCGGAGAACAAACGAAGAGATTATGGTAGGGTATGAAACCACCTCAAAGTTATCCTTTCTGTTCTATCCATTCAAGAGTTCGTAGTAAAATAACATGAAGTTATTCTTTCCGCTCAATCTATCATAGAGTTCGTAGATAAAGGTATTTGTAATCTGAAATTATAAAAACAGCAAGGTAACTAATGATAAAACTGAGCACAAACGGTATTGCAATGATAGGAAACAATGCCTAGGGTTCATACTTTAACTAGTGTAAGTTCTCTCAACAACAATAACATAGATAGATCATATAACTATCCCTCAACATGCAACAAAGAGTCACTCCAAAGCCACTAATAGCGAAGAACAAACGAAGAGATTATGGTAGTGTACGAAACCACCTCAAAGTTATTCTTTCGGATCAATCTATTCAAGAGTTCGTACTAGAATAACACCTTAAGACACAAATCAACCAAAACCCTAATGTCACCTAGATACTCCATTGTCACCTCAAGTATCCGTGGGCATGATTATACGATATGCATCACACAATCTCAGATTCATCCAACCAACACAAAGTACTTCAAAGAGTGCCCCGAAGTTTCTACCGGAGTGTCAAGACAAAGACGTGTGCCAACCCCTATGCATAGGTTCATGGGTGGAACCCGCAAGTTGGTCACCAAAACATACATCAAGTGGCACATGATATCCCATTGTCACCACAGATAAGCACGGCAAAACATACATCAAGTGTTCTCAAATCCTTAAAGACTCAATCTGATAAGATAACTTCAAGAGGAAAACTCAATTCATCACAAGTGAGTAGAGGGGGAGAAACATCATAAGATCCAACTATAATAGCAAAGCTCACGATACATCAAGATCGTGCCATAGAGAGAACACGAGAGAGAGAGATCAAACACATAGCTACTGGTACATACCCTTAGCCCCGAGGGTGAACTACTCCCTCCTCGTCATGGAGAGCACCGGGATGATGAAGATGGCCACTGGTGAGGGATCCTCCCTCCGGCAGGGTGCCGGAACGGGCTCCCGAGAGGTTTTTGGTGGCTACAGAGGCTTGCGGCGGCGGAACTCCCGATCTATCTTCTGTTTTGGTGTTTTTAGGGTACGTAGGCTTATATAGGCGAAAGAAGTCGGTCGGGGGAGCCTCAAGGGGCCCACGAGAGGGTAGGGCGCGCCCCCTATCTCGTGGCCTCCTCGGGGATCTTCTGATGTGAACTCCAAGTCTCCCGGATCATATTCTTCCTAAAAATCACGCTCCCGAAGGTTTCATTCCATTTGGACTCCGTTTGATATTCCTTTTCTTCGAAATACTGAAATAGACAATAAAACAACAATATGGGTTGGGCCTCCGGTTAGTAGGTTAGTCCCAAAAATGATATAAATGTGTAAAATAAAGCCCATAAACATCCAAAAGGGGTAGTATAATAGAATGGAACAATCAAAAATTATAGATACGTTGGAGACGTATCAATACTCAGCTGCATTGTTAGTACAGGGAAACATCAACTGTAGCACATAACAAAATCTGTCACCTCGAGGGGAAGCTAACACGACTCCAGCCCCCTAGCCCTCCACTTTCCTGGACCCACCAAAGTGAATAGTCCAATATGTGTTATCCGGCTTCTCTTCAGGCATTTGCAGCTCTGTCCAATCGTTGATGAAGTCCACCAGTGCTTGAGACATGATAGCAGTGCGTGTCACATACTTTAAACCATGGGGCCCAAGTTCGATGGCCCACTTGGCGACTCGTCTTGTGCCTTCTCTGTTTTGAATGATATCTCCTAAAGGAGGTAGAACTAACCACAGTAATAGGGTGGCCCAGGAAATATTGCTTAAGCTTCCGGCTTGCCATGAAAACCCCATAGATGAGCTTCTGCCAATGTGGATACCATTGTTTGGACTCAATAAGTACCTCACTGATGTAGTAAACCAACCGCTGAGCCGGATGTTCCTTGCTAGCCTCCTTGCAATCCACCACGATGGCCACACTGATAGCACATGTGTTAGCAGCCACATATAACAATAAGGGCTCCTTATCAATGGGAGCAACAAGAACCGGAGGCTCAGCTAGCTGTCTCTTCAAATCTTCAAAGGCAGCGTTAGCAGCGTCACTCCAGACGAAGTCGTCTATTTTCTTCATCATCTAATACAGCGGTATGGCCTTCTCACCCAACCGGCTTATGAACCGGCTTAAAGCAGCAATACGACCCGCCAAACGCAGAACGTCATTAATACATGCCGGTTTAGCCAAAGAGGTGATTTCCTTGCTCTTCTCCGGGTTAGCCTCAATGCCTCTGTTAGAAACCAGAAAACCCAAGAGCTTGCATGCAGGTACACCAAAAACGCACTTGGCCGGGTTAAGCATCATCTTGTAGACCCGGAGATTATCAAAGGTTTCGTTTAGATCATCTATCAAGGTATCCTTCTCTCTGGATTTCACCATGATGTCATCCACATAAGCATGAATATTGCGCCCAATCTGATTGTGAAGACAGTTCTGTACACATCGCTGATAAGTCGCCTGGGCACTCTTAAGCCCAAAAGGCATAGACACATAGCAGAAGGCTCCAAAGGAGTAATGAAAGTTGTTTTCTCCTGGTCCTTAACTACCATCTTGATCTGATGATAACCAGAATAAGCATCCAAAAAACTCAAGCGCTCACAACCCGCCATAGCATCAATGATCTGATCAATACGAGGGAGAGCAAAGGGATCAGCCAGAAAAGCTTTGTTCAAATTCGTGTAATCCACACACATACGCCAAGTGCCGTTCTTCTTAAGCACCAGCACCGAGTTAGCCAACCATTCAGGATGAAAGACTTCAATAATGAACCCGACCGGCAAGAGCCGGGCCAATTCCTCACCAATGGCCTTACGCCTCTCTTCGTTGAACCGCCGAAGAAACTACTTGACCGGCTTAAATTTTGGATCAATATTAAGAGTGTGCTTAGCGAGTTCTCTCGGTACACCCGACAGGTCAGAAGGTTTCCATGCAAAGATGTCCCGGTTCTCATGGATGAACTCGATGAGCGTGATTTCCTATTTGGGATCCAGATTGGCACTGATACTGAACTGCTTAGATGAGTCGCCTGGAACAAAATCAACAAGCTTGGTATCATCGGCCGATTTAAACTTCATTACTAGCTCATGCTTTGTGGTTGGTTTCTTCAAAGATGTCATGTCCGCCGGGTCAACATTATCCTTATAGAACTTCAACTCCTTTGTTGCACAAGCAGATTCAGCGTAAGCAGCATCGCCTTCCTCATATTCTGTCACACCCAATATGCGACCCTATCCAAAAGGAACTCGAAGGTCCCACCAAGGATAGACCCGCATATTGAAACGCTTTTGCAAGGTGGATATCATTACATCAACATTACATAATAGATGGGGATACATACAAAAGGCATACAATGCCACACGAATACAACATCATCTTACATAAGAGCACCATCCGACTATGGATGAAACACAAACAGAAACTCAAACGACATCCACCCTGCTAGCCCAGGCTGCCGACCTAGAACCTATGGGTTATGGGCCCACTTTGGAGGGGTGTTGGGCTGCAAGACAAAAGAGGCTTTTACGGTTACCCGGTTAACCGTTGGAGCATCAAACGACCTCCAAATGGCACGAAACTTGACAGGCGGTCTACCGGTGCTATACCAAGGCCGCTTGGCAAACTTGGGCCATTCCGAGAATGTTTTTAACCCACTCACAAAAACAAGGTCTGAGAGGGGCGACGGGCGCGCGTGAGAGGTCCGGACTCCGAATGGACAATGGAGAGAACCGAGAGAACCCGAACGGATGCAAGTTTTGAAAAACATGCAGATGAAATGCAGATGATGACATGGTAAAATGCAACACGCAAGCAAATGACATGGCAACGAAGGCGAATAACTGGCAGACACCTGGCGCATCAAATCCGGGACGTTACAACAATCCTCCACTAACAAGAGATCTCGTCCCGAGATCTTAGGACCGAGACGGAAGGGAAAAGGGATGAGGTGAAACAAGAACTCAAGAGAAGAAGCAAAGAATCGAGAGCACTCGACAAGAAGAGAGGAACGACGAGAATGACGAGAATCGAAAGCTCACGGAATCAAATAGACTATGAAACCACTCCGGTTAGAACGAGATAAGAAATGAATAAGACTGAAAGGATTTAGGCAGCACTCCGGCTGAAACATGGATGAATTGAACACGAGCTTGAGAGGATGGAAATATACTTGATGAAAGGAACAACACAAAACCTCCGGAAGAATTGAAAGAATGAGCACCTCGGGAAGCAAGAAGAAGAAGATACTTGAGCTCTTCCAACAAAATCTTGATGAACTCTTGAAAAATGAATTAAATCATGACGATCCACCATGAAGAACTCCGGTAACAAAAAGGATGACGAGATAAAATGAGGGGTGAAAGAATAAGATGAGCCTTGCGGTGATTTAGATGGAGGTTCCGATGAAATGGCTGAGGAAATTGAACTCCGGAAAAGAAAAGATGAAAACACTTGGACCTAGAATTTATTCAACAAGAACAAACTCCGAAGGGATTACTCATGAAATAAGAATAATATTTATTGTATTCTTATCCTTCATCAAATTAAATTGATGACAAGCAAAGGATTTTGCATACCACTTATTCTTCTTGAAAAGGATTAAGGGGGGTATAGCACAAAACTTGAGAGATTCTTCATGAACCACCGGTAGGATTGAAAAGAACGAGAGGATTAAAATGATACTCAAGGAAAAATAATCTTGACCTGACCACCGTAAGAACTCGAAAATGACTTATGAAAGAGAATGAATCACCGAGAAGAATTAGAAGAACCCATATGATTGAGGGGATTTAGATGCAAAAGAACAAAAAGATGATGATCTAGTTAAAGAACACTTGAACAAAGCACCGGGATAATTGGATAACGGTAGCTGAAATGTGAGGACGAAGAATTCTTCTGGAATGATGGCCTCCGGTGAAAAGACACGGAAAAACAACTTCTGACATACTCCGGATGGATGAAAAGAATTGCACGACTAGAAACAATTTCATAGGATAACGTCGAGCTAGCACCACGAATCTTTGAGAGAACAAACAAGATTTAGAGGAAAAACTCTTCTTCGATGACGACAGAAAACACCAACAAAATTACTGAGATACTCCGGGAGAATGAAAAAGAGGAGGGGTTGAACCAAAGATGAAAAGAATTTGAAAGCGAACTTGGAGATGGCATGTGACTGATGGAATCCATTCTTACGTCACACTTTGAAAAGAATTGAGAATAACTCCGGGGGAATTAGAAGAGTCAGGTAAGATCCTGGGAAAAGACCTATGGGTTAGGGCCCACTGAAGAGAAAAACACCATTGGAAAGGGATGTTGAACAGATAGATGATGCACCGGAACAATTGAAATATTTGAATGAGGTGACAACCTCGAATTAATTCGAACTTAGATGAATCTCCTGAGATGTCTTGCACACTCAGGAAAGATAAACTTGCGAGAGGCAAACGAGCAAGGAAAACACTTGATCCAAGGAAAAGGATGTAATCACTACCAAAAATTGGAATTGAATCCACCGGAGAAGAAAAGAGATGAAGAATGTCCACCGAGATGAGAATTTACCGGTTGAAACAATTGAGGGAAGACTGAAGAGGCTCCGCACAAATGAAATAGCTTCTCGAATAGAGGCTCAGACTCCGGGAAGAAAGGGGTGGGAGGGCGGGTAAAACAAAGGCACCTGGAAGGGAGAACCAACGAATATCTTGAAGAGAAAACACCGGTTGAAATAATTGAGGAAAGAAAGCAAAGACTTTGCACAAGTAGGATGGATTCTCGATTACGGACTCCGGTTCTGAGAAGAAGAAGGGTGGGCGGGTGGGAAAAGAAGACAACTGCAGGCAGAGAAACACCTTCGTTGAGAGCGGACTGTGGATTGAACTTGGCAAAGATGAAGAGGCTCGAGTCAACTTGACGAGAAATGCACCGGATGAAAAGAGAAGAGAACCAACGATCGAAAAACCAACTACGTGATCCTAAAGAAAAATTTGAATGGGAAGAGGAGTAGTTCAAAACACCTATGTCAAGGTTCCTGGCCAGAGCGATGAAGGGGCTGAGGAGTAAAAAGAATTCCTACTCTCCGATATAACTAGACTACGAAAACAATTTCCTTCTGTTGGAAATATGCCCTAGAGGCAATGATAAATTAGTTATTATTATTATATTTCCATGTTCATGATAATCGTTTATTACCCATGCTATAATTGTATTGATAGGAAACTCAGATACATGTGTGGATACATAGACAACACCATGTCCCTAGTAAGCCTCTAGTTGACTAGCTCGTTGATCAACAGATGGTTACGGTTTCCTAACCATGGACATTGGATGTCGTTGATAATGGGATCACATCATTAGGAGAATGATGTGATGGACAAGACCCAATCCTAAGCCTAGCACAAAGATCGTAGTTCGTATGCTAAAGCTTTTCTAATGTCAAGTATCTTTTCCTTAGACCATGAGATTGTGCAACTCCCGGATACCGTAGGAATGCTTTGGGTGTACCAAACGTCACAACGTAACTGGGTGGCTATAAAGGTGCACTACAGGTATCTCCGAAAGTGTCTGTTGGGTTGGCACGAATCGAGACTGGGATTTGTCACTCCGTGTAAACGGAGAGGTATCTCTGGGCCCACTCGGTAGGACATCATCATAATGTGCACAATGTGACCAAGGGGTTGATCACGGGATGATGTGTTACGGAACGAGTAAAGAGACTTGCCGGTAACGAGATTGAACAAGGTATCGGCATACCGACGATCGAATCTCGGGCAAGTACAATACCGTTAGACAAAGGGAATTGTATACGGGATCGATTGAGTCCTTGACATCGTGGTTCATCCGATGAGATCATCGTGGAACATGTGGGAGCCAACATGGGTATCCAGATCCCGCTGTTGGTTATTGACCGGAGAACGTCTCGGTCATGTCTGCATGATTCCCGAACCCGTAGGGTCTACACACTTAAGGTTCGATGACGCTAGGGTTATAAAGGAAGTTTGTATGTGGTTACCGAATGTTGTTCGGAGTCCCGGATGAGATCCCGGACGTCACGAGGAGTTCCGGAATGGTCCGGAGGTAAAGATTTATATATGGGAAGTCCTGTTTTGGTCACCGGAAAAGTTTCGGGTTTTATCGGTAACGTACCGGGACCACCGGGAGGGTCCCGGGGGTCCACCAAGTGGGGCCACCGGCCCCGGAGGCTTGCATGGGCCTAGAGTGGAAAGGGACCAGCCCCAGAGTGGGCTGGTGCGCCTCCCACCCTTGCCCAAGGCGCAGCTAGGAGGGGAGAGGGGAAACCCTAGGCGCAGATGGGCCTATAGGCCCACCCTAGGGCGCGCCCCCTCTCTCCCCCTCTTGGCCGCCCCCTCCAAGTCCCATCTAGGGCTGGCCGCCGCCCCCTAGGGGTGGAAACCTAGGTGGGGGCGCAGCCCCCTCTCCCCCTATATATAGTGGAGGCATTGGAGCAGCCCAACACATGAGTTTCTTCTCCTGTTGGCGCAGCCCTACCTCTCTTTCTCCTCATATCTCGCGGTGCTTGGCGAAGCCCTGCTGGACTACCACGCTCCTCCATCACCACCACGCCGTTGTGCTGCTGCTGGATGGAGTCTTCCTCAACCTCTCCCTCTCTCCTTGCTGGATCAAGGCGTGGGAGACGTCACCGGGCTGTACGTGTGTTGAACGCGGAGGTGCCGTCCGTTCGGCACTACGATCTCCGGTGATTTGGATCACGACGAGTACGACTCCTTCAACCCCGTTCTCTTGAACGCTTCCGCTTAGCGATCTACAAGGGTATGTAGATGCACTCTCCTTCCCCTCGTTGCTGGTTTCTCCATAGATAGATCTTGGTGACACGTAGGAAAATTTTGAATTTCTGCTACGTTCCCCAACAGTGGCATCATGAGCTAGGTCTATTGCGTAGATTCTTTGCACGAGTAGAACACAAAGTAGTTGTGGGCGTTGATTTTGTTCAATATGCTTACCGTTACTAGTCCAATCTTGTTTCGACGGTATTGTGGGATGAAGCGGCCCGGACCGACCTTACACGTACACTTACGTGAGACAGGTTCCACCGACTGACATGCACTTGGTGCATAAGGTGGCTAGCGGGTGCCAGTCTCTCCCACTTTAGTCGGAACGGATTCGATGAAAAGGGTCCTTATGAAGGGTAAATAGCAATTGACATATCACGTTGTGGTTTTGCGTAGGTAAGAAACGTTCTTGCTAGAAACCCATAGCAGCCACGTAAAACATGCAAACAACAATTAGAGGACGTCTAACTTGTTTTTGCAGGGTATGCTATGTGATGTGATATGGCCAAGAAGAATGTGATGAATGATATGTGATGTATGAGATTGATCATGTTCTTGTAATAGGAATCACGACTTGCATGTCGATGAGTATGACAACCGGCAGGAGCCATAGGAGTTGTCTTTATTTATTGTATGACCTGCGTGTCATTGAACAACGCCATGTAATTACTTTACTTTATTGCTAACCGGTAGCCATAGTAGTAGAAGTAATAAGTTGGCGAGACAACTTCATGGAGACACGATGATGGAGATCATGATGATGGAGATCATGGTGTCATGCCGGTGACGATGATGATCATGGAGCCCCGAAGATGGAGATCAAAAGGAGCAATATGATATTGGCCATATCATGTCACTATTTGATTGCATGTGATGTTTATCATGTTTATGCATCTTATTTGCTTAGAACGACGGTAGTAAATAAGATGATCCCTCATTAAAATTTCAAGAAAGTGTTCCCCCTAACTGTGCACCGTTGCGAAAGTTCGTCGTTTCTAAGCACCACGTGATGATCGGGTGTGATGGATTCTTACGTTCACATACAACGGGTGTAAGACAGATTTACACACGCGAAACACTTAGGTTGACTTGACGAGCCTAGCATGTACAGACATGGCCTCGGAACACAAGAGACCGAAAGGTCGAGCATGAGTCGTATAGTAGATACGATCAACATGAAGATGTTCACCGATGATGACTAGTCCGTCTCACGTGATGATCGGACACGGCCTAGTTGACTCGGATCATGTAATCACTTAGATGACTAGAGGGATGTCTATCTGAGTGGGAGTTCATAAGATGAACTTAATTATCCTGAACATAGTCAAAAGATCTTTGCAAATTATGTCGTAAGCTCGCGCTTTAGTTCCACTGTTTAGATATGTTCCTAGAGAAAATATAGTTGAAAGTTGACAGTAGCGATTATGCGGACAGTAGAAAGCTTATGTCCTTAATGCACCGCTCAGTGGGCTGAACCCCAAACGTTGTTTGTGGATGTTGCGAACATCGGACATACACGTTTTGATAACTACGTGATAGTTCAGTTAAATGGTTTAGAGTAGAGGCACCAAAGACGTTTTTCGAAACGTCGCGGAACATATGAGATGTTTCGAGGGCTGAAATTGGGATTTCAGGCTCGTGCCCACGTCAAGAGGTATGAGACCTCCGACGATTTTCTTAGCCTGCAAACTAAGGGAGAAAAGCTCAATCGTTGAGCTTGTGCTCAGATTGCCTGAGTGCAACAATCACTTGAATCGAGTGGGAGTTGATCTTCCAGATGAGATAGTGATGTTTCTCCAAAGTCATTGCCACCAAGCTGCTAGAGCTTCGTGATGAACTATAACATATCAGGGATAGATATGATGATCCTTGAGGTATTCGCGATGTTTGACACCGCGAAAGTAGAAATCAAGAAGGAGCATCAATTGTTGATGGTTGGTGAAACCACTAGTTTCAAGAAGGGCAAGGGCAAGAAGGGATACTTCATGAAACGGCAAATCAGCTGCTGCTCCAGTGAAGAAACCCAAGGTTGAACCCAAACCCGAGACTAAGTGCTTCTGTGATAAGGGGAACAGTCACTAGAGCGGAATTACCCTAGATACTTGGTAGATGAGAAGGCTGGCAAGGTCGATAGAAGTATATTGGATATACATTATGTTAATGTGTACTTTACTAGTACTCCTAGTAGCACCAGGGTATTAGATACCGGTTCGGTTGCTAAGTGTTAGTAACTCGAAATAAAAGAGCTACGGAATAAACGGAGACTAGCTAAAGGTGAGCTGACGATATGTGTTGGAAGTGTTTCCAAGTTTGATGTGATCAAACATCGCACGCTCCCTCTACCATCAAGATTAGTATTAAACCTGAATAATTGTCATTTGGTGTTTGCGTTGAGCATAGACATGATTGGATTATGTCTATCGCAATACGGTTATTCATTTAAGGAGAATAATGGTTACTCTATTTATTTGAATAATACCTTCAATGGTCTTGCACCTAAAGGAATGGTTTATTGAATCTCGATCGTAGTGATACACATTTTCATGCCAAAAGATATAAGATAGTAATGATAGTACCACTTACTTGTGGCACTGCCATGTAAGTCATATTGGTATAAAACGCATGAAGAAGCTCCATGTTGATGGATCTTTGGACTCACTCATTTTTGAAAAGTTTGAGACATGCGAACCATGTCTATTGGTGCATACGCATGAAGAAACTCCATGCAGATGGATCGTTTAGACTCACTTGATTTTGAATCACTTGAGATATGCAAATCATACCACATGGACAAGATGACTGAAAAGCCTCGGTTTCAGTAAGATGGAACTAGATAGCAACTTGTTGGAAGTAACACATTTTGATGTGTGCAGTCCAATGAGTGCTGAGGCATGCAGTGAATATCGTTATGTTCTTACTTCACAGATGATTCGAGTAGATGTTGAGTATATTTACTTGATGAAACACAAGTCTGAATTATTGAATGGTTCAAGTAATTTCAGAGTGAAGTTTAAGATCTTCGTGACAAGAGGATAGAATGTCTATGATATGATCATAGAGATGAATATCTGAGCTACGAGTTTTGGCACACAATTAAGACATTGTGGAAATTGTTTCACAATTAATACCGCCTGGAACACCATAGTGTGATGGTGTGTCCGAACATCATAGTAGCACCCTATTGGATATGGTGCGTACCTTGATGTCTCTTATCGAATTATCACTATCGTTCATGGGTTAGGCATTAGAGACAACCGCACTCACTTTAATAGGGTACCACGTAATTCCGTTGAGACGACACCGTTTGGAGAAACCTAAGTTGTCGTTTCTTAAAAGTTTGGGGCTGCGACGCTTATGTGAAAAAGTTTCAGGTTGATAAGCTCGAACCCAAAGCGGATAAAATGCATCTTCATAGGACACCCAAAACAGTTGGGTATACCTCCTAATTCAGATCCGAAAGCAATAGGGATTGTTTCTTAAACCGGGTCCTTTCTCGAGGAAAAGTTTGTCTCGAAAAGTTGAGTGGGAGGATGGTGGAGACTTGATATGGTTATTGAACCATTACTACAACTAGTGTGTAGCAGGGCACAGGAAGTTGTTCCTATGGCACCTACACCAATTGAAGTAGAAGCTTATGATAGTGATCATGAAACTTCGGATCAAGTCACTACCGTACCTCGTAGGGTGACAAGGATGTGTACTGCTTCAGAGTGGTACAGTAATCCTGTCTTGAAGGTCATGTTGCTAGACAACAATGAACCTACGAGCTATGGAGAAGCGATGGTGGGCCCAAATTCCGACAAATGGTTAGAAGCCATGAAATCCGAGATAGGATCCATGTATCAGAACAAAGCATGGACTTTGGTGGACTTGCCCAATGATCGGCAAGCCATTGAGATAAATGGATCTTTAAGAAGAAGACGGACGTGGACGGTAATGTCACCGTCTATGAAGCTCGACTTGTGGCGAAGAGTTTTTCACAAGTTCAAGGAGTTGACTACGATGAGATTTTCTCATCCGTAGCGATGCTTAAGTCCGTCGGAATCATGTTAGCATTAGCTGCATTTATGAAATCTGGCAGATGGATGTCAAAACGAGTTTCCTTACCAGTTTTCGTAAGGAAAGGTTGTATGTGATACAATCAGAAAGGTTTTGTCAATCCTAAGGATGCTAAAGCTATGCTAGCTCCAGCGATCCTTCTAAGGACTGGAGTAAGCATCTCGGAGTTGGAATGTACGCTTTGATGAGATGATCAAAGATTTTGGATTTATACAAAGTTTATGAGAAACTTGTATTTCCAAAGAAGTGAGTGGGAGCACTATAGAATTTCTGATAAGTATATGTTGTAAACATATTGTTGATCAGAAATGATGTAGAATTTCTAGAAAGCATATAGGGTTATTTGAAAAGTGCTTTTCAATAAGAAACCTAGATCAAGCTACTTGAACATTGAGCATCAAAATCTATGAGGATGGATCAAAATGCTTAATAATACTTTCAAATGAGCATATACCTTGACATGATCTTGAAGGTGTTCAAGATGGATCAGTCAAAGAAGGAGTTCTTGCCTGAGATGTAAGGTATGAAGTTAAGACTTAAAGCTCGACCACGACAGAAAAGAGAGAAAGGACGAAGGTCGTCCCCTATGCTTCAGACATAGGCTCTATAGTATGCTATGCTGTGTACCGCACCGGAAGTGTGCCTTGCCATGAGTCAGTCAAGGGGTACAAGAATGATCCAGGAACGGATCATTGGACAGTGGTCAAAATTGTCCTTGGAGTAAATAAGGATAGGTTTCTCGATTATGGAGGTGATAAAGAGTTCGGCGTAAAGGGTTACGTCGATGCAAGCTTTAACACCTATCCGAATGACTCTGAGTAGCAAACCGGATACGTATAGTGGAGCAACCATTTGGAATAGCTCCAAGTGGAGCACGGAAGCAGCATTTACAATATGACATAGAGAATTGCAAAGTACATACGGATCTGAATGTTGCAGATTTGTTGACTAAAACCTCTATCACAAGCAAAACATGATCAAACCCCAGAACACATTGAGACTTAATCACATGGTGATGTGAACTAGTTTAGACACTAGTAAACTCTTTGGATGTTGGTCACATGGCGATGTGACCTGTCTGTTTTAATCACATGGCGATGTGAACTAGATTATTGACTCTAGTGCAAGTGGGAGACTATTGGAAATATGCCCTAGAGGCAATGATAAATTAGTTATTATTATTATATTTCCATGTTCATGATAATCGTTTATTACCCATGCTATAATTGTATTGATAGGAAACTCAGATACATGTGTGGGTACATAGACAACGCCATGTCCCTAGTAAGCCTCTAGTTGACTAGCTCGTTGATCAACCGATGGTTACGGTTTCCTAACCATGGACATTGGATGTCGTTGATAACGGGATCACATCATTAGGAGAATGATGTGATGGACAAGACCCAATCCTAAGCCTAGCATAGAGATCGTGTAGTTCGTATGCTAAAGCTTTTCTAATGTCAAGTATATTTTCCTTAGACCATGAGATTGTGCAACTCCCGGATACCGTAGGAATGCTTTGGGTGTACCAAACGTCACAACGTAACTGGGTGGCTATAAAGGTGCACTACATGTATCTCCGAAAGTGTCTGTTGGGTTGGCACGAATTGAGACCGGGATTTGTCACTCCGTGTAAACGGAGAGGTATCTCTGGGCCCACTTGGTAGGACATCATCATAATGTGCACAATGTGACCAAGGGGTTGATCACGGGATGATGTGTTACGGAACAAGTTAAGAGACTTGCCGGTAACGAGATTGAACTAGGTATCGGCATACCGACAATCGAATCTCGGGCAAGTACAATACCGTTAGACAAAGGGAATTGTATACGGGATCGATTGAGTCCTTGACATCGTGGTTCATCCGATGAGATCATCGTGGAACATGTGGGAGCCAACATGGGTATCCAGATCCCGCTGTTGGTTATTGACCGGAGAATGTCTCGGTCATGTCTGCATGATTCCCGAACCCGTAGGGTCTACACACTTAAGGTTCGATGACGCTAGGGTTATAAAGGAAGTTTGTATGTGGTTACCGAATGTTGTTAGGAGTCCCGAATGAGATCCCGGACGTCACGAGGAGTTTCGGAATGGTCCGGAGGTAAAGATTTATATATGGGAAGTCCTGTTTTGGTCAAGGGAAAAGTTTCGGGTTTTATCGGTAACGTACCGGGACCACCGGGAGGGTCCCGGGGGTCCACCAAGTGGGGCCACCGGCCCCGGAGGCTTGCATGGGCCTAGAGTGGAAACGGACCAGCCCCAGAGTGGGTTGGTGTGCCTCCCACCCTTGCCCAAGGTGCAGCTAGGAGGGGAGAGGGGAAACCCTAGGCGCAGATGGGCCTATAGGCCCACCCTAGGGCACGCCCCCTCTCTCCCCCTCTCGACCGCCCCCTCCAAGTCCCATCTAGGGCTGGCCGCCGGCCCCTAGTGGTGGAAACCTAGGTGGGGGCGCAGCCCCCTCTCCCCCTATATATAGTGGAGGCATTGGAGCAGCCCAACACATGAGTTTCTTCTCCTGTTGGCGCAGCCCTACCTCTCTTTCTCCTCATATCTCGCGGTGCTTGGCGAAGCCCTGCTGGACTACCACGCTCCTCCATCACCACCACGCCATTGTGCTGCTTCTGGATGGAGTCTTCCTCAACCTCTCCCTCTCTCCTTGCTGGATCAAGGCATGGGAGACGTCACCGGGCTGTACGTGTGTTGAACGCGGAGGTGCCGTCCGTTCGGCACTAGGATCTCCGGTGATTTGGATCACGACGAGTACGACTCCTTCAACCCCATTCTCTTGAACGCTTCCGCTTAGCAATCTACAAGGGTATGTAGATGCACTCTTCTTCCCTTCGTTGCTGGTTTCTCCATAGATAGATCTTGGTGACACGTAGGAAAATTTTGAATTTCTGCTACGTTCCCCAACACCTTCTAGACTCAACAAGGGCCAAACTACACGATCAATCAAGGGGGCTCCTAAGGTCGGTTAAGGCTCTGATACCAACTTGTCACGCCCAATATGCGACCCTATCCAAAAGGAACTCGAAGGTCCCACCAAGGATAGACCCGCATATTGAAACACTTTTGCAAGGTGGATATCATTACATCAACATTACATAATAGATGGGGATACATACAAAAGGCATACAATTCCACACGAATACAACATCATCTTACATAAGAGCACCATCCGACTACGGATGAAACACAAACAGAAACTCAAACAACATCCACCCTGCTAGCCTAGGCTGCCGACCTGGAACCTATCCCCTGATCGAAGAAGTAGTAGAAGAAGAACTCAAGACAAGCAAACATCGCTCTCGCGTCATGATCATCGCATTACTTGTACCTGCAACTGATGTTGTAGTAATCTGTGAGCCACGAGGACTCAGCAATCCCATTACCATGGGTATCAAGACTAGCAAAGCTTAAAGGGGAAAGGAAGGGGTAAAGTGGTGAGGTTGCAGCAGCGACTAAGCATATATGGTGGCTAACATACGCAAATAAGAGCGAGAAGAGAGCAAATGGAACGGTCGTGAAACTAGCAATGATCAAGAAGTGATCCTGAACTCCTACTTACGTCAAACATAACCCAAAAACCGTGTTCACTTCCCGGACTCCGCCGAGAGGTGGCCATCACGGCTTCACACGCAGTTGATGTGTTTTAATTCGGATCTGGTGTCAAGTTATCTACAACCGGACATTAACAAATTCCCATCTGCCCATAACCGCGGGCACGGCTTTCGAAAGTTTATACCCTGCAGGGGTGTCCCAACTTAGCCCATGATAAGCTCTCATGATCAATGAAGGATATACCTTCTCCCAGGAAGACCCGATCAGGCTCGGAATCCCGGTTTACAAGACATTTCGACAATGGTAAAACAAGACCAGCAAAGCCGCCCGATGCACCGACAATCCCGATAGGAGCTGCACATATCTCGTTCTCAGGGCTACACCGGATAAGTCAAGCTACGAGTAAAACCAGACCTCGAGTTTCCCCGAGGGGGCCCCGCAGGCTGCTCGGTTCGGACCAACACTTAGACAAGCACTGGCCCGGGGGGCTAAAATAAAGATGACCCTTGGGTTAATTACTCCCAAGGGAAATATAGGAGGTGGTGACGCAAATGGTAAAACCAATGTTGGGCCTTGCTGGAGGAGTTTTATTCAAAGCGAACTGTCAAGGGGGTCCCATAAATCACCCAACCGCGTAAGGAACGCAAAATCCGGGAACATAACACCGGTATGACGGAAACTAGGGCAGCAAGAGTGTAACAAAACACCAGGCATAAGGCCGAGTCTTCCACCCTTTACCAAGTATATAGATGCATTAATTAAATAAGAGATATTGTGAAATCCCGCTAGGAAGAAGAACGAGTCCATGAAGAAGATGAAGCCAGGAAGATGAACCAAGCGTAGACGAACGAATCCTCGCGATCGCAACGAAATGGGAACTATCGAGAAGAAGCACACAACATAGTAAACACAACATAGTAAACACACCACACATAGACAAGACATGATGCACATACAAGCATGGTGCATGACAAGACTACCTGAAGCTACTCATGGCAAGAGATGATGCATACAAGAGCAACACATCAAGGCAAGTTTAAATGAGGCCGGAAACAACATATAACAACTCCGGTAAGTCCTCATATGCAAAATTTCGAAATTGGTCCAGATCTGAATAAACCTTATGTTCAAGTTGTTAAACAACAAGTTAAGATACACCAAGATGATCTCCACGAGATTCTAGTCAAGTTACATATAAAGTTCATTTAATTCGGAGCTACGACCTAGAAGATATGAGCAAAACAAGTTAACCATGGCATTGATGCAAAATGCATTCAAACATCAAGAGAACACACTCAAAACATGGATGCAACAAGTTAATATGAAACTACACGCAATTCAAAGCAAGTTTCATATAGCGCACACTCAAAACGGAGCAACGGTTCAACACACACTTCAAACATGATATAACAACAATCTGTCCAAAACAGCAACTAGGCATATTGCACGCACCAAACCTACATGCTACTGTGCCACAATATAAAAACAAAAGGCATGGGCATGATGTACAGGTAAAGCATTACAAAACATGAACACTGAGCTATCTCCAGAAATCAATAGAACATGCTCAAACACACATGGCAAGATTGCAAATAATAACAGTTTCAGAATTTGCAGAAATAACATCAGGTTGCAATGTTTAGAGCTATCAAACAACATGTTACAGGAACTTATCATGGCAAACAAAGGCATGGAATGAATCTACTAAATGCATAGACCAAAAGTCCCTTACTGACCATGAGCCAAAAAGGACCAGAAGATATGATGGCACCCATGTAAACATGGCAAGTTATATGACAGATTCCAACATGGCAGGAACAACGATAAGTAGGCATGTAGATGAGCTTGTACCACTCACCACAGAGCAATACATGGCATGGCAAGGCAACCAACAGTAAGAAGGCATGTTTATGAAGCTAAGCATGGCAAGAGCAAGTTCATAGGGTGCATGGATCACTAACAACAATCATGGCAACAACTGAACTTAATGTTGACACGCTGATAGAAACATTATTTAGCAACTTTGGAGCAAGATTACAACAATCTACAGCAAGCTATAAATGCAACCAGGGGCATGGATGGATAGAGCATGACATGTATAGCAAAACATCCTTAGTGAACATCTCCAGATTATGCATAGAATGACTTGTAGCAGCAGGTTTACATAGCATCACAAAATAACAG
The DNA here is from genome assembly GCF_018294505.1 of Triticum aestivum. Taxonomy (NCBI): domain Eukaryota; kingdom Viridiplantae; phylum Streptophyta; class Magnoliopsida; order Poales; family Poaceae; genus Triticum; species Triticum aestivum. The sequence continues at coordinate 765,204,696 of NC_057801.1, forward strand.
ATTCAGCCTAGCAAAACAGTAACAGCAAGTACCCTACTTAACAAGCTTGATTCACTCACCACAAATCATTGCATGACAAGATAAGCATAGCATCAGCAAGAAGACATGTTTATGAAACTAACCAAGGCAAGAACAAGTTCATAGCATGCAAGGATCAACTACAACAACCTTGGCAAAATTAAATAACATGTAAATAATCTGCCAGGAAACATTTTATAGCAAAAGTAGAGCAAGAAAGTGACATGCTAGACTACTCCATAATTGCAAACAGGGGCATGAATGGATAGAGCATAACCATATGTTCAAAACATCCTTACTGAAGTAACTCAAAATATGCTTGGATCTCTCTGTAGCATCAAGTTTACATGGCATAAAAATAATAGCAGAACAGGGACTGAAATCAGCAACATCACGAAGCCTAGTTGGCATGCTTGTTCTAGTCACCACATTGATCACAAAAATACATGGCATACACCCCTGTAAATATGGCACGATGTAGTTCAAAACACATGTAGACATCAACCTCATAGGATGCACACATCAAACATGGCAAAAATGACAAATGAACATGTTTTGTTAATAGACAGCAGACAACATCATATAGCACTCTTGCAACGATGATTCAGGCATCAAGATGTACGCAAGCAAACGACATCAAACCTGGCTCTGATACCAACTTGTCACGCCCAATATGCGATACTATCCTAAAGACACTCGAAGGTCCCACCAAGGATAGTACCGCATATTGAAACGCTTTTGCAAGGTGGATATCATTACATCAACATTACATAATAGATGGGGATACATACATAAGGCATACAATGCCACTCAAATACAACATCACAATACATAAGATCAACATCCGACTACGGATGAAACACAAACAGAAACTCAAATGACATCCACCCTGCTAGCCCAGGCTGCCGACCTAGAACCTATCCCCTGATCGAATAAGCAGAAGAAGAACTCCAAAACAAGCAAACATCGCTCTCGCGTCAAGATCATCGCATAACCTGTACCTGCAACTGTTGTTGTAGTAATCTGTGAGCCACCAGGACTCAGCAATCCCATTACCATGGGTATCAAGACTAGCAAAGCTTAAAGGGAAAGGAAGGGGTAAAGTGGTGAGGCTGCAGCAGCGACTAAGCATATATGGTGGCTAACATATGCAAATAAGAGCGAGAAGAGAGCAAATGGAATGGTCGTGAAACTAGCAATGATCAAGAAGTGATCCTGAACTCCTACTTACGTCAAACATAACCCAAAAACCGTGTTCACTTCCCAGACTCCACCGAAAAGAGACCATCACGGCTACACACGCGGTTGATGCATTGTAATTTGGATCTGGTGTCAAGTTATCTACAACCGGATATTAACAAATTCCCATCTGCCCATAACTGCGGGCATGGCTTTCGAAAGTTTAAACCCTGCAGGGGTGTCCCAACTTAGCCCATGATAAGCTCTCGCGATCAACGAAGGATATACCTTCTCCTAGGAAGACCCGATCAGACTCGGAATCCCGGTTTACAAGACATTTCGACAATGATAAAACAAGACCAGCAAAGCCGCCCGATGCACCGACAATCCCGATAGGAGCTGCACATATCTCGTTCTCAGGGCAACACCGGATAAGTCAAGCTACGAGTAAAACCAGACCTCGAGTTTCCCCGAGGGGGCCCCACAAGCTGCTCGGTTCGGACCAACACTTAGATAAGCACTGGCCCGGGGGGGGCTAAAATAAAGATGACCCTTGGGTTTATTACTCCCAAGGGAAATATAGATGGTGGTGAGGCAAATGGTAAAACCAAGGTTGGGCCTTGCTGGAGGAGTTTTTTCAAAGCGAACTGTCAACGGGGTCCCATAAATCACCCAACCGCGTAAGGAACGCAAAATCCGGCAACATAACATCGGTATGACGGAAACTAGGGCGGCAAGAGTGGAACCAAACACCAGGCATAAGGTCGAGTCTTCCACCCTTTACCAAGTATATAGATGCATTAATAATATAAGAGATATTGTGATATCCCAACCAAAATCCCGTCCACCATGGAGCAATCTTCAACTTCACCTGCAACTAACAATGCTATAAGAGGGCCAAGCAAAGCGGTAACATAGCCAAGCAATGGTTTGCTAGGAAGGGTGTCAAAGGTTAGAAGTTCATGGTAATTTGGGAGGCTTGAAGAGCAACAGATAGGTAACGCAGCATAGCGATAGAACGAAGCAACTAGCATAGCAATGATAGTAGTGAGATCCAGGGTAGCGGTCATCTTGCCTGAAATCCCGCTAGGAAGAAGAACGAGTCCATGAAGAAGACAAACGGATGAAGCCACTAAGATGAACCAAGCGTAGACGAACGAATCCTCACGATCGCAATGAAACGGGAACTATCGAGAAGAAGCACACGACATGGTAAACACACCACACATGAACATGACATGATGCACAACAAGCATGATGCATGACAAAACTAGATGAGGCTACTCATGGCAAGAGATGATGCATACAAGAGCAACACATCAAGGCAATTTTAAATGAGGCCGGGAACAACATATAATAATTCTGGTAAGTCCTCATATGCAAATTTCGAAGTTGGTCCAGATCGGTATAAACCTTATGTTAAAGTTGTTAAACAGCAAGTTAAGATGCACCAAGATGATCTACACGAGATTCTAGTCAAGTTACATATAAAGTTCATTTAATTCGGAGCTACGACCTAGAAGATATGAGCAAAACAAGTTAAACATGGCATTGATGCAAAATGCATACAAACATCAAGAAAACACCTCAAAATAAGTATGCAACATGATAATATGAAGCTACATGCAATTCTAAGCAAGTTTCATATAGAGCACACCAAAACGGAGCAACGGTTCAACACATACACTCTATACAAGTCATAACAACAATCTGTCCATAACAGCAACTAGGCATATTGCAAGCATCAAAACAATATGCTACAGGACCTCAACAAGAAAACGAAAAGCATGGGCATGATGTACAGGTAAAGCATAACAAAACATGAACACTGAGCTATCTCCAGAAATCACTAGAACATGCTCAAACACACATGGCAAGATTGCAAATAATAACAGTTCAGACTTTACGGAAAATAACATCAGGTTGCAATGTTTAGAGCTATCAAACAGCATGCTACAGGAACATATCATGGCAAACAAAGGCATGGCATGAACCTACTAAATGCATAGATCAAATGTCCTTTACTGACCATGAGCCAAAAAGGATCAGAAGATATGATGGCACCCATGTAAACATGGCAAATTATATGACAGATCATGCATGGCAGGAACAACAATTAGGCATGTTGGTGAGTTTGTACCACTCACCACAGAGCAATACATGGCATGGCAAGGCAACCAACAGTAAGAAGACATGTTTAAGAAGCTAAGCATGGCAAGAGAAAGTTCATAGGGTGCATGGATCACTAACAACAATCGTGGCAACAACCAAACTTAATGTTAACAGGCTGACAACAACATTATTTAGCGACTTTGGAGCAAGATTACAACAAGCTATAGATGGCTATAAATGCAACCAGGGGCATGGATGGATAGAACATGACATGTATAACAAAACATCCTTAGTGAACATCTCCAGATTATGCATATAATGACTTATAGCAGCAGGTTTACATAGCATCACAAAATAACAGATTCAGCCTAGCAAAACAGTAACAGCAAGTACCCTACTTAACAAGCTCGATTCACTCACCACAAGTAATTTCATGACAAGATAAGCATAGCATTAGCAAGAAGACATGTTTATGAAACTAACCCAGGCAAGAACAAGTTCATAGCATGCAAGGATCAACTACAACAACCTTGGCAAAATTGAATAACATGTAAACAATCTGCCAGGAAACATTTTGTAGCAAAAGTAGAGCAGGAAAATGACATGCTAGAATACTCCATAATTGCAAAAAGGGGCATGAATGGATAGAGAATAACCATATGTTCAAAACATCCTTACTGAAGTATCTCAAAATATGCTTGGATCTCTCTGTAGCATCAAGTTTACATGGCATAAAAATAACAGCAAAACAGGGACTAAAATCAGCAACATCACGAAGCCTAGTTTGCATGCTTGTTCTAGTCACCACATTGATCAAAAAAATACATGGCATACACCACTGTAAAGATGGCATGACATAGATCAAAACACATGTAGACATCAACCTCATAGGATGCACACATCAAACATGGCAAAAATGACAAATGAGCATGTTATAACAGTTCCGGCGCGCTAGAGGAGGAGGGAGGCGGCGCTGCTGAGGTGGCCGCTCCGGATTGGCTGGAGTGAGGTGGAGGTGGCGATGGACACGTCCGGCGGCGGAGTGGACACGTCTGGAGGCGCGGGGAGGCTTTGATCTAGGGTTTGCCCGAAAAATTCGGGGGAGGGGACTGATTTATAGGTAGAGGAAGCTAGGAGAGTCCAAATGAGGAGCGGTTTTAGCCCACACGATCGTGATCGAACGGCGGAGAGCATGGAGGGGCTTAAGATGGGTTTTGGGCCACTTTGGAGGGGTGTATGCCATGTATTTTTGTGATCAATGTGGTGACTAGAACAAGCATGCAAACTAGGCTTCGTGATGTTGCTAATTTCAGTCCCTGTTCTGCTGTTATTTTTATGCCAGGTAAACTTGATGCTACAGAGAGATCCAAGCATATTTTGAGTTACTTCAGTAAGGATGTTTTGAACATATGGTTATGCTCTATCCATTCATGCCCCTGTTTGCAATTATGGAGTAGTCTAGCATGTCACTTTCTTGCTCTACTTTTGCTATAAAATGTTTCTTGGCAGATTATTTATATGTTATTCAGTTTTGCCAAGGTTGTTGTAGTTGATCCTTGCATGCTATGAACTTGTTCTTGCCTTGGTTAGTTTCATAAACATGTCTTCTTGCTGATGCTATGCTTATCTTGTCATGCAATTACTTGTGGTGAGTGAATCGAGCTTGTTAAGTAGGGTACTTGCTGTTACTGTTTTGCTATGCTAAATCTGTTATTTTGTGATGCTATGTAAACTTGCTGCTATAAGTCATTATATGCACAATCTGGAGATGTTCACTAAGGATGTTCTGTTATACATGTCATGCTCTATCCATCTATGCCCCTAGTTGCATTTATAGCCTGCTATAGCTTGTTGTAATCTTGCTCCAAAGTCGCAAAATAATGTTGCTGTCAGCCTGTTAACATTAAGTTCAGTTGTTGCCATGATTGTTGTTAGTGATCCATGCACCCTATGAACTTTCTCTTGCCATGCTTAGCTTCATAAACATGCCTTCTTACTGTTGGTTGCCTTGTCATGCCATGTATTGCTCTGTGGTGAGTGGTACAAGCTCATCTACATGCCTACTTATCGTGTTCCTGCCATGTTGGAATCTGTCATATAACTTGCCATGTTTACATGGGTGCCATCATATCTTCTGATCCTTTTAGGCTCATGGTTAGTAAGGGACTTTTGATCTATGCATTTAGTAGATTCACGCCATGCCTTTGTTTTCCATGATAAGTTCCTGTAACATGTTGTTTGATAGCTCTAAACATTGCAACCTGATGTTATTTCTGCAAATTCTGAAACTGTTATTATTTGCAATCTTGCCATGTGTGTTTGAGCATGTTCTATTGATTTCTGGAGATAGCTCAGTGTTCATGTTTTGTAATGCTTTACCTTTACATCATGCCCATGCATTTTGTTTTTATATTTTGGCACTGTAGCATGTAGTTTTGGTGCTTGCAATATGCCTAGTTGCTGTTTTGGACAGATTGTTATATCATGTTTGAAGTGTATGTGTTGAACCGTTGCTCTATTTTGAGTGTGCTCTATATGAAACTTGCTTAGAATTGCGTGTAGTTTCATATTACCTCGTTGCACCATGTTTTGAGTATGTTTGCTTGATGTTTGAATGCATTTTGCATCAATGTCATGGTTAACTTGTTTTGCTCATATCTTCTAGGCCGTAGCTCCGAATTAAATGAACTTTATATGTAACTTGACTAGAATCTCGTGTAGGTCATCTTGGTGTATCTTAACTTGCTGTTTAACAACTTGAACATAAGGTTTATTCAGATCTGGACCAATTTCGAAATTTTGCATATGAGGACTTACCGGAGTTGTTATATGTTGTTTCCGGCCTCATTTAAACTTGCCTTGATGTGTTGCTCTTGTATGCATCATCTCTTGCCATGAGTAGCTTCATGTAGTCTTGTCATGCACCATGCTTGTATGTGCATCATGTCTTGTCTATGTGTGGTGTGTTTACTATGTTGTGTTTACTATGTTGTGTGCTTCTTCTCGATAGTTCCCGTTTCGTTCCGATCGCGAGGATTCGTTCGTCTACGCTTGGTTCGTCTTCGTGGCTTCATCTTCTTCATGGACTCGTTCTTCTTCCTAGCGGGATTTCAGGCAAGATGACTGCTACCCTAGATCTCACTACTATCATTGCTATGCTAGCTGCTTCGTTCTATCGCTATGCTGTGTTACCTATCTTTTGTTCCTCAAGCCTCCCAAATTGCCATGAACCTCTAACCTTTGACACCCTTCCTAGCAAACCATTGCTTGGCTATGTTACCGCTTTTGCTCAGCCCCTCTTATAGCGTTGTTAGTTGCAGGTGAAGTTGAAGATTGCTCCATGGTGGACAGGATTTTGTTGGGATATCACAATATCTCTTATTTAATTAATGCATATATATACTTGGTAATGGGTGGAAGACTCGGCCTTATGCCTGGTGTTTTGTTCCACTCTTGCCACCCTAGTTTCCGTCATACCGGTGTTATGTTCCTGGATTTTGCATTCCTTACGCGGTCGGGTGATTTATGGGACCCCCTTGACAGTTCGCTTTGAGTAAAACTCCTCCAGCAAGGCCCAACATTGGTTTTACCATTTGCCTCACCACCTCCTATATTTCCCTTGGGAGTAATTAACCCAAGGGTCATCTTTATTTTAGCCCCCCGGGCCAGTGCTTGTCTAAGTGTTGGTCCGAACCGAGCAGCCTGCGGGGCCCCCTCAGGGAAACTCGAGGTCTGGTTTTACTCGTAGCTTGACTTATCCGGTGTAGCCCTGAGAACGAGATATGTGCAGCTCCTATCAGGATTGTTGGCGCATCGGGCGGCTTTGCTGGTCTTGTTTTACCATTGTCGAAATGTCTTGTAAACCGGGATTCCGAGCCTGATCGGGTCTTCCTGGGAGAAGGTATATCCTTCGTTGATCGCGAGAGCTTATCATGGGCTAAGTTGGGACACCCCTGCAGGGTATAAACTTTCGAAAGCCGTGCCCGCGGTTATGGGCAGATGGGAATTTGTTAATGTCCGGTTGTAGATAACTTGACACCAGATCCGAATTAAAACGCATCAACCGCGTGTGTAGCCGTGATGGTCTCTTCTCGGCGGAGTCCAGGAAGTGAACACGGTTTTTGGGTTATGTTTGACGTAAGTAGGAGTTCAGGATCACTTCTTGATCATTGCTAGTTTCACGACCATTCCATTTGCTCTCTTCTCACTCTTATTTGCGTATGTTAGCCACCATATATGCTTAGTCGCTGCTGCAACCTCACCACTTTATCCCTTCCTTTCCCCTTTAAGCTTTGCTAGTCTTGATACCCATGGTAATGGGATTGCTGAGTCCTCGTGGCTCACAGATTACTACAACATTAGTTGCAGGTACAGGTAATGCGATGATCATGACGCGAGAGCGATGTTTGCTTGTCTTGAGTTCTTCTTCTACTTCTTCTTCGATCAGGGGATAGGTTCCAGGTCGGCAGCCTAGGCTAGCAGGGTGGATGTTGTTTGAGTTTCTGTTTGTGTTTCATCCGTAGTCGGATGGTGCTCTTATGTAAGATGATGTTGTATTCGTGTGGAATTGTATGCCTTTTGTATGTATCCCCATCTATTATGTAATGTTGATGTAATGATATCCACCTTACAAAAGTGTTTCAATATGCGGGTCTATCCTTGGTGGGACCTTCGAGTTCCTTTTGGATAGGGTCGCATATTGGGCGTGACACATTCCAAGGCTATTTTCCGTCTCCCATGCACTGTGATGGTGCCCTTATGACCCGACATCTTGAGTTACAGATAAACATAACACGACCGTGCCATGAACTTGGCATCAGCCGGCCGTCCAAACACGGCATGATACGGGTTCTTGATTTTGACCACCTCAAAGGTTAACTTCTCAGCCCTAGAATCATACTCATCTCCAAAGGCCACTTCGAGTTCAATTTTACCCACTGGGTACGCCAACTTACTAGGGACCACTCCATGAAAAACAGTGTTGGAAGTCTTGAGGTTTTTGTTTGTCAAACCCATGCGACGAAAAGTCTCATAATAGAGGATGTTGATGCTATTGCGTCCATCCATGAGCACCTTAGTGAATTTATATCCGCCAACCTGAGGTGCCACAACCAAGGCCAAGTGACCCGGATTATCAACCCGGGGAGGGTGATCCTCCCTACTCCATAGATTAGGCTGCTTAGACCATCTCAAATAACGAGGAACTGCCGGCTCAACAGCGTTCACAGCCCTCTTATGAAGCTTTTTGTCCCGTTTGCACAAACTGGTGGTAAACACATGATATTCTGCACTATTCAGCTGCTTTGGATGACTCTGGTATCCACCCTGCTGCTGCTGACCTCCCTGGCTAGATTGCTGATTATAACCACCTTGGTTACCTTGAGAGCTTTGAAAAATGGAATTTGAACCGTCGCCTGGGCCATGAAAACCGCCGCCACCTGAGCCGCCACCCTGCCCATGATTACCGTCGAACATGTTGGAATTCTTGAACGCCTTCATGATCGTACAATCCATCCATAAGTGAGTGTCCGGCTTCTGCGGAGTGTCGTTCCTTGGGCAGGGCTCATTCAGTAACTGCTCAAGCGTGGGGTTTGACCCGCCAGACCGAGGAGGTGGTTTCCCCTTGCGTTGCTGATTGGTGCCCTGCGCATTGGTGTTAGACACAAACTCCAAGCTACCATCAGCCTTGCGTATATTATTACCTCCTTGATTTGTCGGGTTATGCTGAGGACCCTTGGCATTGCCATTCTTTTTTCCCTTCCCTGCCTTCTCGTCATCAGACTCGGGATCCTTGGTACTATCAGAATCGGCATACTTGACTAGAGCCGCCATCAGATGGCCCATGTCATTACAATCGCGCTTGAGCCGCCCTAGCTTCATCTCCAGAGGCGTAAAATGAAAATTTTTCTCCAACATTAAGACTGCAGAGCCGGCATCCATCTTATCACACGAATGTATTATGGCCTTGACCCGGCGCACCCAATGGGTCGTGGACTCACCCTCCTCTTGCTTGCAATTAGTCAAATCCACAATTGACACAGGTTGCTTGCATGTATCTTTGAAGTTCTGAATGAAGCGGGCTTTTAACTCTGCCCATGAACCGATGGAATTAGGCAGTAGGCCCTTCAACCAAGCACAGGCAGTCCCATCCAACATCATGGTGAAGTACTTGGTCATCGCGGCGTCACTGACCTCCAATAACTCCATAGCCATCTCGTAGCTTTCAATCCATGCCCCGGGCTGTAAGTCGGACGTATAATTAGGAACCTTTCTAGGTCCTTTGAAATCCTTGGGCAAACGATCGTTGCCGAGCCGACACCAGATAGGGGACACCTTCGGTCCTGGTGGTCGCGCCTGCCTCAATAGAAGTCGTCGGATAAACTGGAAAAGGCTGGTAAGCCGCCAGCTGGGCCACCTGCTCAGCTGCCTGCTGAGCCACCCGCTCAGCCTCTTGACGTATCCTGCCCTGATCCACAAGGTTAAGAGCTCCATCACGCACCAGGTCATGCCCGCACGGCTGGTCACGGCGTCGGGCGTTGCTTGAAACGGCCGCTAAATCCATATGCCTGATATAACTCGAGCTCCGGCTTGGACGAGGAGTTGAATGAATCATGTCCCGGCTATACGAGTACGCCTCCTGTTGTGGTTCTAAGTCTGACAGTAGTGTAGGGGGGTAGGTATGGAGAGGCAAGATCCTAGCTATGGAGTAGTTGTATACACAAGGGGTTTACGAGTTCAGGCCCTTCTCGAAGGAAGTAACGGCCCTACGTCTCGGAGCCCGGAGGCGGTCGACTGGTATTATGTGTGTATGAGTTACAGGGATGCAAACCCTTTACACTGAAGAGGGGGGTGGCTTATATAGAGTCCGCCAGACCCCTCCGGCCCTCAGTTATGCAAGGTTTAAGATACATTAAGATCGGGCGTTACTAGTAACGCTACAAATAAAGTGCTATGATGACCATAAAAGCTACTTAATGACCGACCGTTTGCATGCAGAGTGACTTTAGGTCTCCTAGCTGTCGAGTGGATGGCTTCATGGTCGAGTGTCTTTGAGTCCGTCGAGTGGAACGTTTCCGGGTCGATTGAAAGGTGATTTCTTCTAGAGATGTCCTTGGGGAGGGTATCTTGGACAGGTCCATGACCCTACCCTGGGTACATAGCTTCATCATTAGCCTCCGAATGGATCGAGGTTTGAGTGGGGAAGGAGTTGAACACACTTCCGACCCATTTTCATGCTATGCGTATGTCTTGTTCTGGATCAATGAACTTTAGCTGACGGCACCAACTTCTTTTTTAGTCACCTTGATCCATTCTTTGTATCTGTCGAGTGAATTTTTTTACTTGGAGAACTCCGAACGACAGAGCGGAGGAGATCTTTCGTCTGACGAGTTGTTCTGCAGCTCGCGGATTTAGCGAGATTCGCATTTCGGGAAGCGCGCGGGGCGGAGGAGGCCGCAGTAATCGAATGGGATAAGGCAGGGACGCCTCGATCTCCGTGCCACCTTTTTCGCCACGTATCGCGTGCGCGACTGTTGCGGGATTTGACAGGATCGCCCGGGCCTACAAGTCAGTCACTCGGAAGTAACCTCATATAAGGCGCCGGACGGGGGTTTTTGAACAGTGTGTTCTCATTTCCTCCTCTCTTCCCCAGACTTATCCGCCGCGTTCGCTTCCGTCTTAGTGCAGCTGCCCCGTGTGCATCTCGCCGGCGATGATGGTGAAAGAGAAGACGGTGGCCCTGGAGCGGGCGAAGAAAGCGACGGCGAAGGCGAAGGGAAGGGCGACCAGTCGAGGCGGATCTTCATCGAGGGCTGGCCTGCCGCAGGGCTGGATCCCGGGTGACTGGATCTGCTCGACGATTTGTCAAGAAGATCTTGACGACCTGGCCGATGGAGGACTGATCCCCCATGGATCGGCGCGGCTCCCGGGGAAGGAGTCTGAGACGTGGCCTCAGGAGGGTGAGTGCGTTCTCTTGGCCACCCATGTCGACCGGGGGTTTTCTTTGCCGCCTCACCCTTTCTTTCGGGGATTTCTGAATTTCTTTGGGGCGCAACTCCACCACTTCACACCCAACACCATCGTGTACCTTGCTGCTTTCGTGTCTTTGTGCGAGAATTTCTTGGGTTGTCGGCCTCATTGGGGTTTTTTCAAGCACATTTTCACCTGTCGCTCCCAGACGGTGAAAAAGGCCAATCCAAGTGACGAGAGAACACAAGTGATTCAGATGTGTGTGGGTCTTGGGGTTCAAATGAGGGGAAAAACTTCTTTTCCGGCCATGATTCTACCCGACTCGGTCCGTGGATGGCAGTCGACCTGGTTCTACTGCAAAGACCAGCCGCCGCCAGGGCAGTCGACCAGACTCCCTCCTTTTTCCATGGATCGAGTGAGGAAACCTTCCTCTTTGAAGGTGATCCCGGAAGAGAACACGTAGGTTAAGGTGTTGGTCGAATGTGTTGTCCAGCTTATCCGTGACGGGGTGATCGGCATGGACCTCTTGGAGGTTTTCCTCCGACGATGCATCCAGCCGCTTCAAGCTCGAGACCATCCAATGTGGTTGTATTCTGGCACTGAGGACACCACTCGGATCCACCCGAAGGAGGTTGAGGATGCTACGCTGGAGAGGTGGCTGGCGAGCATCACAGGGAACAAAGACAACCCCCGAGGAGCCAGGAGGATTCCTCCACTCGACCAATCGTATGAAGTGGATAAGGTCCAACTGTGCATCTCTGACTGTGGGCTTGCTTTCATCATTCTATTTGCTTGAAATCAATCGACTGACTTTTGTCTTGTTTGTTGTCTTCTAGGCCACTACTGAGATGTACTCGATGCCCAACGGGGCACAAGAACAGGCTGAGGAGGGAGAGGCGAGTGGAGGTGAAACTGAGGAGGAGTGGCAATCTGATGGTGAGGGGTAAGAGGATGACGACGGCTCCAGTGAAGAGGAGGAGGAGGAAGTCGACCCTCCTCGCACGGAAAGGCAATCCAAACTCACCCACGACCCCGCGAGCGAGCATGGCAAAGCGACTGCGCCTGTTGGGCAATCGTCAAAGCGCCCTCGGGCAGCTTGTCCGGCGCCGATTGAGAAAGCGCCGAAGCATCCACGAGCGGCGCCATCAAAGCCGCCGAAGGCCTTGCCCAAGATGAGAATGGCCATTCCCACTATCTCCGGGTAACAGCAGAACTTGTATTTTCTTGTTTAGCACGGACGAACTCTTAGTCGACTCATCTACTAACCGACTGGTTTCTGAAATCTGCAGTGCTGCTACCTCTGAGACCTCCGCCATGAACGAAGACCAGGAAATGGAAGACGCTGCCACCTCCAACCTTGGTACGCTCTCTGTAGTTTTACTTTTGGTCGATTGGAGTTTTGATTTTAACTTTGGATTTTTCCTGTAGTTCCTCCTCATGTCATCGATCTCCCTGATGATGACGACAAGGCGCCACTGAGGTCGAGGAGGAATAGAAAGGCATCGGCTGGCAAGACTACTCAGACTGCATCAGTGCCTGAGACATTGGTTCCAGAGGGTGGCAATATCACTTGAAACTCCGTGTCCTTTGCTGTGCCGCTGACGAGTGCCCGGCCTTCGTTGTCGACTGTTAACCCGCTCTCCCTTTTTTCCACACACCACGTCCCAGAGGACCAAGCGGGTGCTGCTAAGGAGGCTATACGCCAGGCGGGGATCATGATGGAGCAGGTGAAAGCAATCCGGGAAGCCAGCCAAGTGGCCTATGATGCTAGCTCAGCCCTTCAGAGAAACGTCCAGGTTAGTTGGTCACCGCTTGTTCTGTTAGGATATGCTATCTGAAGACTTTCTTTCCGAAGATCTTTGTATCTGTACACCCACTGGGTATGTCGATTGAATTTTTGGATTGGTGGGGGCACGCTGAGTGCACCCATTGGGTGTAGTCCCCGAGAATATGGTGGACTGCTGGCAGTCAACTGTAGTCTTCGTATTTTAAATTTCTTCACTCTAACTTCTTCACTCGGCCTGGTCGGACCATGTCGAATGGAATCTTGGAACCGGTGGCGGCACGGTGAGTGCACCCACTGGGTGTAGTCCCCGAGACTATGGTGGACTGCTGGCAGTCGACTGTAGTCTGAAGAACCTGTTTTTTTTTGTAGATGATGATGAGACCAAGGCTGACTGCTGGTAGTTAGCTATAGAGCTATAGTTTTAGGACCATAACCTCTTTGTCTCTTTTCGGCCGACTGATCGGACCAAGTCGGTAGAACCAGTGGGAGCACGCTGAGTGCACCCACTGGGTGTAGTCCCCGAGACTACTATTGAATATTTTGATTCGACTGTAGTCTTAGAAATGTTACGGTTTTTCTCTTAGTCACTCGGAAGCAACCTCTCTTTGATGTCTGTCGACTGACTCTTCGCAGAAATCTTGCGAGCTTGTGGCTCTCTATACTGAGTTGGAAAACAAACATATCTAGCTCGACCTTGACTTGAAGCTTGTTTAGGAGAACTTTCAGAAGGCGAAGGACAAAGCAAAAGGTATGATTGGTGAGAACTTGACAACTGTCTTTATCTTCCTGCCCATTCCTGATTCTGATCTCATTGTCATTTTGTAGACAAAATGAAGGACGCTCCGAAGAAGAAGGACCACGACCTTGCCGAGGCGCAGAAGGCGGCTTTGGACAAAACAAAGCTTGCGGAAGAAAAACTGGCTTCAGTCGGTAAACTTGAAGAGGAGAATGCCAATCTGAAAGCTGCTCTCGACGCGGCCAACAAGGAAGTCAGCCGTCTGAAGAATGATAAGATAGCTCTGAATGACAAGGCTGGTGAACTGGTGGGGAAGAAGAACAATCTGGAGGCTTATCTGGGAGGGCTCGCCAAGAAGTTATTCATCATGCTTGAGGGTAATCTCAACTACCCGACTGACTTGTAATCATCGACTTATCGTAGAACTGCTGGTTTATCTTTGAGTTGTGTTTACAGAATTCTGCCAAAACTTCGAGGAGGAGACCAGTCGAGTGGAGACAGGCTTGGACCCCATTAACTCTCTTGTGAAGGACGAAGCTACTATGAACTTGCTTCGACTGGAGTCTCGTGTTGCCGGTGTGGTTGACTACCTTGCTCGACTGAAGGTTGCGGCGTCGCGAATCGACACGACACTCTAGTCGGGAGAGATGCTTCAAAATGACCTCGAGTCTCTAATGACTCGACTGAATGAAGTTCCAGGTCGAGTGCAAGAATGGAAGAAGTCTTCTGCCAGGTGCGGTGCTGATATTGCTCTGTCCCTGGTCCGTGTTCACTGCAAGAATGCGCAAGAGGACAAGCTGGAGTCCCTCAAAGTGGCCAATACCAAGAAGCATGACTTCCAATCTTTCATGGAGATCTTCATTGTTGTTACCACTCGGATTGTTGATGGAATCGACCTGGACCAGTTTGTCGCGCCTTCCAGTCCTCCACCCGAGTTGTAAGAAAAACTTCTACGCTTCGCCTTAAATTTGCCTCGGAATGCCGAGTGGTTTTGTAACCCATAAACTTTTACAGGCTTGATGCCTGAGCACTTCTGAATCCGTAGGATGTTATCAGAACTTGGCTTATCGTTGAATATGCTTGCATTTGCCTTCGAGCGAACTTTGTTCTTCACTCGAAATATACTTTAGTGCTTGTGACACAGCTCTGAGGTGGAAAATCCAGTCGACCTGCACCTCATCGCTCTTGCAGGTAGGGATGGAGCACAGATAGCAGTCGACCTGTGTCCTTGCAGATTGGGATGGAAAGCATGTTGTATTTGTGGCGTAGCTCCAAAGGAGAAGGCAGCAGTCGACCTGCACCTCATCGTCCCTGCAGAGCGCGTGTTGTATTTGTGGCGTAGCTCCAAAGGAGAAGGTGGCAGTCGACCTGCACCTCGTCGTCCTTGCAGAGCGCGTGTTGTATTTGTGGCGTAGCTCCGAAGGAGAAGGCGGTAGTCGACCTGCACCTTGTTGTCCTTGCGGATCGGAATGGATTTCATACTTAGGCGAGTACTGGACTGCAGCTAAGCCCCCGAGTGGGAGGGTTGCTCTCCACTCGGTAGGATTTTCGAATACTTAGGCGAGTACTGGACTGCAGCTAAGCCCCCGAGTGGGAGATTTGCTCTCCACTCGACAGGATTTTCAAATACTTAGGCGAGTACTGGACTGCAGCTAAGCCCCCGAGTGGGAGGTTTGCTCTCCACTCG